>NC_062290.1:3300000-3498844 GCF_902655055.1 Lutra lutra | reverse complement strand
CGCTGGCCCCCTGGCCGTGAGATGCCCCAGGCCCATGTTCCCAGGAGGCAGGGTGACAGAGAGCGCGGCACCCAAACCACAGGCCCTCCTCTGACACCCGGACCCTCTCTGCCTGTGAGTCCCCGGCGAATGTCACCGTGATGTCTCTGGAAGGGACAGGTTGGCTGGACAACCCCCCCCACCACCACCACCCCAATGTCAGTTGAGATGCGTGACTGAAAGGTGTCCTGGACCAGAACGTGCCTTCCTAGAGCAGGGACCCGGCCGCAGCCCTTCTTCCCAGCGGCCCTAGATCACCGCCCTGTGTGCGCGCCCCAAGGTGGGCTTGCGTGAGGGCTGCAGGAGAGCAGAGAGCAGAGGCCACTCACATGAGAAAGCAGGAGAGAGCTTCTGCGTCGGGGCTCTGCGGGAGGTGCCTCCGGGCCAGCGACTTGAAGCGCTGCCAGCGCCGGAAGTTCTCGTAAACACTCTTGGGGTTACAGGAGTCCTCGGGCGAGGCCGTGGTCCGGCTCCTGGAAGCTCCGTGAGGCTGTGGCCTGGCGTCGACTGGGGGCACGACGGTGGTCAGCTGCGCGGCTGGGGGCTGAGCCGGAGGTGGAAGGCTTGGGGCCGAGCCTCCCTTGCCAGCCTGGGAGCCCCCATGGGCCGAGGCAGGCATGCTGGTCTCCACCGCAGAGGCTGTCACGAAGAGGGGTGCGGGACACGCAGCACCCCCACAGAGGGCCCCTGGAGCACTCCAGCTGAGGGGGGCCTGAGTGAGGACGATGGTCTGAGTCTGGGGGGTCACTGAGCACCCCTGTTCTGACCGGACCTGCACAATGACATTGCAGGTCCCAGTCCCATTGGGGCCGAGGCCAGCCTCTCCTGCCACCAGCGGAGTCCTGGAGAAAGCTGGCAGCACCAGGGGGCCACCAGGAGGGAATGGGGGGTCATGAGGGGCGGCGGGTGCTGCCCCCACAGTGGCCGGTGAGGGGCGCCGGCAGTGGGTGCGGGGAAGGGCCGTGCCATGAAAGCAGACAGGGAGGCTCCTGGGTCCGTGGCCACATGGGGTCCCAGCACTGCAGATGCTGTGGACAGAAGGAAAGGGCCGGATGGGGTCAGAGAACCCGCAGCCGGGAGGGAGGACCCGGGGCCCCCTTAGCCCCGGGGAGCAGAGCAGTGAATCCCGTGGCATCGCGTGAGGGGCATCACGGGAAAAGGTGCGGTTTGCCAGTGTCCGAGAGTGATGTCCATGCTCTGGCCTCCCGCAGGGAACTCCCGCCGCCCCTCCCACCACGACATCCTGTCTGCACAGGCGGTTGGGCCAGCACTGCCTCTGAGAACCACCCACGGACCCCCCAGACACGACTCTCCAGCCTCACGGGCTGCCTCCCAAGACGTGGGCCTGGCTGGACCCCTGACCTGTGGGAAGTGGCCTCAGCGGGCCCCCTGGCAGCTGGGGACCTTCTGCAAGGTCCCTCCTAGGCACCTGTAGGGCCTCTGTGAACGGACAGCGTCTGAACCATTCGGGCCCCTCTCCGCCAGCCTTCCCGTTCCCGACGCTCCCTGGGAATCCCACCCTCTCCTTCCCGGCCCAGCACAACCGAACAAGAACGCTTGACCTGGATCTCTGCCAGGAAAGCTCCCCCCAAACCCTGCGGTAAGCCCGTCTCAGAACCATCCACACACCCGGACACAGGGCCAGGGTCCAGCAGCCCAGAAAACAGGACAAGAGGAAGCAGGTGGGAACTGCGTTTCCTCAAGAGGGAGAGCGACCCAGAGCGGCTGAGGAACCCGAGCCCTACCTTGAGGCCTCCCGGTGCCCCGACCCTGCTGAACCCAAGACAAGGCCTCCGTGGCCTGCGGACACGTGGGCTCGGAGTGACCACCGGCCCAGGTCTCGGGGAGGACACGACACTGCACACTTGGCCGCACACAGCCCCATGCAACGACGTTCTGGCTAAGACCGCCTCTCCGCCTGCCCCGGCCCGCGCCGCCGGCAGGACACACTCCCACCTCTCCCTGCAAACTGCCCAAGGAGGCGTGTGCCCCCGGAGGGAGTCGGCGAGACGGCCGCCGTCCTTTCTCCACACACAGGGCGTTTCCCCCGACAGGGCCTGACCCACCTCCAAGGAGCCCCTCCCCAAGGTCCTTGCAGGTTTCTGCAGACTCCCGGCCTCTCGGCCCCCAGGCCAGCTGTCCTTGGGGGTCCAGTGCGCTCCCTTCCTCTGCCTAACCCACCGGAGTGCCCCTGGCCGGCGTCACATTTGAATCCCGAGGACTTCAGGGGTGGCCTGGGCCCTGACACGTCCAACCCAAGCCAAAGGCTCACCTCCTTGTAAAGCCATCCCCACAGGCAGAGGACGCCGCCGCCTGGCAGCCTCCACACTGAGGAAAGTCAGGTCCGGGCCCCACACGGTGAGCTGCTCCAGGAGACAGTCGGGAACCAAGCCAAGGACGGAAAAGTTTGAATCTAAACAGGGCGAGAACGCAGGACTTCATGACATTCTGTGGTGGGGAGGGGCGGAGGGCCCCTGCCCTGGCTGGGGTGGGGAGACATTCCATGAGTCGGGCTCTGGCAGGTGGGCCAGAACCCCAGGTTCCTTTCGAACGATGCAGGGGCAGCACAGTTGGGGCGCGCGCCTTTCCAGGCAGTTCAGACACTGTTTTCCAGATTCACCGCACCAAGGTGTGACCCGGTGCTCCTTGGCTCGATTTTGTGTCCAGAGACCTCGGCTCGTGTCCCTCCACCCGCTCTGCTTCCTACCTGGCTCTTGACTCCTTCAACAGGGGCTGCGCAGGGGCGCCTCTTCCTCCCACCTCCTACTCCTGGCAACCCGGCCCCTTTCTCCCAGGAACCCAGGGTTACCTGTGTCTTTTAGATCTTCAGAGAGATGCATTGTGCCTCAAAAAGTCAATGTACGCCCTTCGTTTCTTGAAGAATGAAAGCCTATTTCTCTCCGGTTGAAGGTTGAGAGAGGTCCCAAAATGTGTGTGGATATGCACAGTGATTCTTCTTGTCCTGGTAATGTGGCTCCTCTCCTCCTTTCTGGGGGCTAGATTCCCAGAAGAAGTGCTACAGTCCTCTAAAATTCGGAGGGCCCCATCGAATGGGGTGGCCAATTTTAGCAAATAACAATAATGGACACTCAATTAAATTAGGATCGCAGATAAACATGGAATCAGCGTTCACAAGAGTTGTGTCCCATGCAATATTTGAGATACACTTTTCATGCAGATCTTTCCCCCTTTATCTAATTTTGCATTGAGGTGGGATTCTCTATTTTATCTGGCATCTCTACCAAAAATGTGTAACGTACCCAGTTATTATTAGTCCCTTACCTGTGAGAAAAAGATCTTGGATATGAACACTCCAGAGTGCTATCTCGGCTTCACTGCAAAGCTCATTTGTGTACACACACACACACACACACACACACACACACACAGTATCTGCGGGCTCTTTGAATGATTTGGAATTTGGAAGAGCCATCATATATCACTGAGTGTCTAGGCTTAGTGGGGGTGAGGACAGAAAGAAGGCATAGATCTTCCCCTTTTACTTCGAAGGGGCATAGAAAGACCCGATAGCCCTGGTTTTTTGAGCCGTTACAATCCCTGCTCATGAAATGGATGTGCCCCTTGAGACAAAGCCTCCTGGGGTATCCACTCCTATCCATTTCCCACTCACACAACCAGCTTCCTCTAAGGGCTGGCCGGCCACTCTGAGCCTGGAAGCCCTGCTCTGGGCTTGCAAATGGTAGACCCTCGTTCTTTGGAATCCAGGCTCACACTGAATGGGGTCCCATGTACGTGGGAATCATGGTAGCACCCCTTCAAAATCTCACGGACTCTTATCTTCATGGTTCACGTCAATGTCAGTTTATTGGGAACACAGTGATGCGAAGGAGCATTGATTGGTGTTTTCCTTGTGAGAAGAGGACTGTCAGGAAATGGGCCAAGGGTGATGAGGGCTGAGAACTTCAGAGGCTGAAGCCAGATGTCTCGGGAGACAAGCCTCATTCCCACCGCCATGACGGCAGAGTTCCTACGACAGCAGGGTGTTGGGGAAGGAAAGGGAGCGTGAGAAGGATGGCTCCGCTCTGAACTGGCACTGAACAAGAACTCCTTTTGGTTAAGGCGCTGAAACCCTTCTTGCCTCCCTCCACCCTCCTCAAAGGAAAGCCGACTCCAAAGACCACTGTTGGGTGAAAAGGAACCTGGGGCCATTTTGAAGGGGAAGGGCCATGGACTGTGAGCCCAGGGCCTGGGCTGCTTCTCCCCCTCACCCGTGTTACAGTTGTGGAACAAGTCACTTCTCAATTCCTGCCCCATTTCCTCATGATTTTAAGTGTTCTCCCAACACACCCCGTGACTAGGTCTAGGCAATATTGATATGGAATACTTCAGGAGCGTCCCACCAGCCACCTGAAGGAAGGGAGCTGCATGGTGTGGCCCTATGGGACACTTCCCAGGCCTTTCACCCTATGCAGCCCTCACGTGGCCCTCCACACACACCCTGCCTGTTCTCCCGCAGCTGCTCCACGCACGCTTCCTTGATCTTAGCTGGGGACATGAGCTGAGAGCAATTCAGGCAAATCTCAGGGAACTTAATTTCAAAGATCCGTGTTGGGGACTGGAAAAAGAAACAACTTGGAGACATTTCTCAGGCCTTGAGCTCTTATCTTGGGAAGCCTGAAATGATTTCCAGCCGACTTCCCGTTAGAGAGATGCCGACGGAAACTGCTGCACCTGGCGAAAGCACCTCCTTCCTGCTTCCTGCCCTTGTCCTGTCATTCCGTCAAGTTGCCACAAGATTCTCACTCATGGCTCAGATGTAGGATCTGAGGGAGCCTTCCCGGGGCCACTGATACAAAAGTGGCACTGTGGGAAAAGGATCTCGGCTCAATTCTGCAACCACTTCTGTACTGCTTCAAAATCCTACAGCCCAGAAGCAGATGGAATCAAATTCGCCCAAATGCAATTTGGGAAGACCGGTGGTGGAAGGCACCACCAGAAATCCTTCCCGTGCTGGTCTCTGAGCATGCCTGTAGTGACTGCTCAGAGAGAGCCATCTCTGGACAGGGCTCACAGGTCTGCGAAGGGCCATGACCTCCACCCAGTCAGAGGACACTGGCAGAAGGCGAGACAGCAGGCTTGTGTGCTGTGGAGTCTTCTTCCCGTGCACTTGGGGTGGGCCGTGCGACGCTCGCGAGGTCCGCGGTGCCCGGAAACAGCCCTCCTCTGGCAACGGACTGGAAAGAGATGGCATGATTGAAGCTTCTTCCAAAAATGTCACACAAAGTCAGGGCAATCCGTTGCATCCTTTTTTCACGCGCACTGAAGTTCTTCGATATTCCAGAAGAGGAGGGAGGGCAGAGCAAAACTGCGGCCACGCCGCCTGCTAGGTCACCTGAAACAGGCGCGTGCCGACCCAAGGCGGAAGACGAGCCTTGCGAGGAAAGCTGTGTGGACGACGCTCACAGTCACTGAGCAGCTCCGCCAAGAAACCTGTTGTGTACAGGCTGTGCCCCGGGGAAAGTCTGGGAATGGAGTCAGGGCAGATCGCGTCTCGAGTGTTCCCCGGGTCTGGATTCTCCGCCAGAACTGTGCTTCCATGGAACCTTGCGGGGCTCAGGGGTTCAGCCGGGCGCAGAGGGCGCAGAAAGGCGGGAAAGAGCAGCCGACGCGCAGTCGGGACGGAGGTGGCCGCCCGCCGGCCCGCGGGGCCCTCGGGCTTCTTCGGAGGCACCTGTCCCAGGTCGTTCGCAAGGTCGCGTCTGAGGCCAGGGAGTGCACGCCTGCGATGGTAGGGCCCTGAGCGCTCACTTCCCACGCGCTGGCTAGAAGGCAGGAGGACCGCAAAGAGTGCGGGAGGGTAGTCCCGTGCAGCCCCCGGGTCTTGGACCCATCGCTTCAAGCCTCTCCTGCAGGCCTCTCAGGGCCCGTTTGGACTTGCCCCGCGCGCGCCCGCGCCCGCGCCCGCGCCCGCGCAACCTCCCCAGGGGCGGGGCTGAAAGTCTCCCGGACCCTCCCCTGCAACAGCTCCCGGCGTCCGTTGAGGCTGCCCGCGGAGAAAGCGCGCCTGCGCGGGCTCGGGGGCGGGGGTCCCTAACTGTCCTCTGGCTGAGGGGGGGCCGTGCGTGGCCGCCTCGTGCTTGCGTGAGGTAGGCTTGAAGATGAGGGCGCGCGCTCCCCGGCGTGCAGGGGTGGCGGCCCGCGGTCTGTGGCGTTCTTGCTTCGCGTTGTGTGCGCCCTTGAGGTGGCCCGCGGGGACTGGAGGCATGGCCGTCGCTTTCTGCGGCTTTGGCTTTACGCTGAGGTGCGTCGCGCGGTCCCTCGGGCGGGTTGTTTGCACCCTGACCTTGTAGGGGTGAGGTCGGTTCCTGGGATTTGGTGGCCGGTACTTTGGGGCCGCGGGTCTGCGGTCAGTGCTCGGGTCCCTGGGGTCTGGGGTGTAGGTTATGGAGGGTCTGAGGGTTTGGGGTCCGCGCTCGAGGGTCTAGAATTCAGGGGTTGAGGGATTGGGGTCCGCGCGCCGAGTCTGGGGTGTGTGCTTGGGTCCCCGGGGTCTGGGGTGTAGGTGGATGAGGTTGGGGTCCGCGCTCGAGGGTCTGTTATGGAGGGTCTGGTTGGGGGGTAGCGCGCGAGGGGGGTTGTGCGTTGGGTGGCCGGGGGGTCTGGGGTTCGGGGTCTGCGCTTGTGGGTCTCAGGTACCAGGGGCCCGAGGGTCTGGTGTCCTGGGCGGCCTGTGGGTTCCCCTTCAGCTGCCCGCTGTAGTGGTCCTTGGGGCCTGGTGCGGTGGGCGGGAGGCCCTGGGGGCGGGTCCGCGGGGAGGAGCCGTAGTGGTTGCAGGTGTGATGGTGCGGGGCCACGAGGGGAGTGGAGCGCAGGTGGGGCTTGGAGGGTCTGGTTAGGTCCGAGTCGGTAGGTATATTCTGATGTGTGGTATTTGTGGAAAGGGGCGGTGAAGCTTGTGTGTGTGAGAGTGAGCTGAGTGTGGTTAGGAGGGTGTTAGGAGGTCAGGGTCCATACAGAGTCGGAGTTGGTGGTTAGGGGTTTGTAATCGGTGTTGAGTGGAATATGATACGTGTGGCTTCCCCCCATGACTTGGGGAACCGTGTGAGTAAGAGCAGATTTGAAAGCATTATGTGCATGTGGGTAGGGCATGCTTGGGAAAGTGCGCATTCGTTTAGGTAGACCGCGCTGGTTTTTATGTACGGGCATTGCAGGAGGACCATTGGTGTATCAGAGCATGTTGGATGGTTCTGTGTATCTTTTTCTGATCGGCAGCAGTCCTGTTTGTCTCGGTGTGTTGAGGGTAAGCTGTGATTGTTTTATGGCACTGGTGGGTGTTTATATGTGTGATACGGGTTTTGTAGGGCTGTTGTGCAAGACGGAAGAGTTGATTCTGTTGAGAATTTGGGACTGTGAGGTTATGTATGTAGAGGTGGTGTGGCATATGTGTATGTGAAACGGTGTGGGGTGATAAACGGACATGTTGTAGCATACTGGGTTATTTTAGGTATATTCGGGCTTGTGGAGAGAGGTGTGTGTATTGAGTTTGGTGTGTATTCAGGGACCATGGTTATTGGAGGAATATTTGCTGGGGCCGTGTGTTTGTTGTATTGTTCAGTAGGGGCCGTTAAGCTTGTGTATTTTGGAAAGTGAGCATGTATGTGTCTGATGGGGAGATGGGGCAGTGTTCATACGGAGAGGAGAATTGTATTTCTTATTATTAGAGGTATGTGATATGATTATTAGTATTTGCAGGTGTGAAAGCTGACTGCTACTCACTACAGATAGCTTGGGATTTGGAAGTTGTTTCATGTATGGATCGTGAGGGATGTTTCTTTGTGTGTGTGTGTGTGTGTGTGTGTATTGTGTATATCTACTGGTTTGTGTAAATATCCAGCACCAACTGCATGAATTATCAAATTTGTTCGTAAGGTTTGAAGTTAGGGAGTATTCAGAGTGTTTTCTTTGGGTAGTGCTACTCTGTGTCTGAATGTGTTTGGTCGTAGATAGTAGAAGGTGGTCTCTATATTCAGGATGAGGATAGAAATGTGGTGTGTGTGTGTGTGGAGATCTATATGTATTTCGTGTATATATTTGTATATATATGCACATATGTACAGATACATGTAGTGTTTTTGTGTATGTATCTGGGGTGGAGTTGCTTGGCGTACAGTGGATGTGTGCACATACTTATATGAGAGGGGGGTGTGGTGCACTGGAACTGGCTCGTACTAACTTGGGATGGTCGGTGGTGCATCTCTTTCCTTTCTGTTTGATTAGGTAGGTAGCTGGAAATTAGTCATGCTGGGAATATTTATGCCAGGTAAAAAAACCCAAGCAGAAGTCTTTCCCACCTTCCTCTGAGAGCATTTTCTTAAGTATTTACCAGCACACCACTGGTGTCTATGTGTGAAGCAGGCATCATTGGGTGTGTGAGTGGGGGCATCCAGAGCTCTGGGCCCTTGTATGTGTGCCTTGACCCTGGTCATTCTGAACCACTGCATTACTCCTAAGCAGGTTGGCCCATTCTTTCGGGCCAAAGGATCCCTATATATTTGGTTGATTTCCAGTTTTTTGTGCAGGTAGGTTCAGGGGTGTTTATATGTTAGGCAGGTGGACATTCCTTCAGGATTTGTGGTCCTTACATCAGGGCATCCCAAGATGGATGGCCCTGGTAGACATGGCCGTGCAGAGCAAACCTTCATAAATGTGTTGTTGCTGTGACAGGCAGCATTCAGAACATTGTGGGGATCCTGGAGAGGAGGTCAGAGAGCATGCTCTCCCAGACAACCCCTTGTAAATCACCTAGGTAGCTGCAGGCGTCATTGTCTCTTCTGGAGCATGGTAGGAGAAAACGCCTCCGCATGGGTCCAGGAGGTGAAAGCCTGCAGAAACCCTTGCCCAGAGTCATGGGGAGTGTTGGGAATCTCTAGTTCTCAACCAGCCTATCCCAGTGGAAACCTGAGTCCTCGGGGCTAGGCAGGACCCCTAGGGGTCAGCGAACTGACAAGGCTGGGTGTGGGGAGGCTTTGTCCATGAAGAAGAGCTAGGGGCTGTGACCCAGAAGGACTGCGATGTTCTGCTCTGAATGGATATGGCTCTCATGTCCCCAAACCCTTTAGAAATGCTCTCTCTTTTCTGAATGTTCAGGATGCTCCTAGGACTGGGAAGCACATAGCTTCATGTTTCTCTGAAAGGAAAACTGATGCTCTTTCCTCTGTCCAGGTGGAGCTGCAAACCCACCAGCCACGTGATCAGCATGGCCACCAGCTGGCCACGTAGCTGCCTCCTGCCTCCCACCTCCCTTGGACCCACCCAGCATTTCTGGGCCTTCCTTATGGTGAGTCTCTGGATCTCCCTCCAACAGAAGGTGCTATTGCCAGCTTCTTGAACTGACTTTCTTAGTACGGGTGGGTTCCTAGTAGCTCTCACTGCCTCCTTCATAACCTGTCCCCAATAAAATGCCGGGTATGGTAGGCTAACTGTATTGTGTTTGTCGGCGGAATGGATCTCTGCCTGCTTTTCTGTTTTAAAGAGTATTCTAAAGAGAATGCAATATGTGTACAAGGTATACATCCTTGGGTTTAGTGTGCCTTGTCTTTGAGATGGGAAGATGTAGACCCTGAGATTTAAGGGAGAGAAATAGGGATATCGTGGTATTGAACCAGCACTGAAAACCCCCCACTCAGATGGAATGAATGGGGATTGCTGGAATGGCTGAGGCTGGTCAGAGCTGGTTGTTCTGGGGCCTCAAGTATTTTTTGGAGTGTGTATCATGGGACATAGCCTGTGTTGCCCCGTATCTCCACGGACAGAAGGAATCCTCTGTTTCGTACTGAGTGGCCCCTTTGGCCAGGCCATTAGAAGCTCCAACTTGCTCTACTTCCCAGAAGTTGTTGGGGAGAGAGGACCTGAACCCTCTCAACCGCCCGGGGCATGGGGGCCCAGGAGCCCTGCAGCGACACAGGAGTGCATCTGAGGAGAGACCAAAAGGTGGCTCTGTGGCCACTAGGGAACTGTTCCTACAAAGGACACTGTTCTTTCTTTTTAAATTTTTTAATTTAAATTCAGTTAGCCAACACATAATACATCATTAGTTTTTGATATAATGTTCAATGATTCATCAGTTGTACATAAAACAACACCTGGTGCTCATCGTGTCACATGCCCTCTTCAGTTCCCACCACCCAGTAACCCCATCCCTCCACCCACCTCCCTTTCCACAGCCCTCAGTTTGTTTCCCAGGTCAGGAGTCTCATAAGGTTTGTCTCCCTCAATGATTTCTTCTCATTCAGTCCCCCCTCACCCCCATTGTCCTCTGCACTATTCCTTATGTTCCTCTGTGAGTGAAACCTTATGATAATTGTGTTTCTCGGCTGACCTATTTCACTTGGCAGAATACCCTCCAGTTCCATCCACATTGGTGTAGATGTTAAGTGTTCATCCTTTCTAATGGCTGAGTATATTCTGTTGTATATATGAAACATATCTTCTTTTTCCATCATCTGTTGAAGGACATCTCCGCTCCTTCCACAATTGGGCTGTTGTGGACATTGCTGCTATGAACATTGGGGTGTATGTGCCCCTTCTTTTCTACTACCTCTGTATCTTTGGGGTAAATACCCCGTAGTGCAATTGGTGGGTCATAGGGTAGCTCTATTTTTAACATCTCGAGGAAGCTCCAAACCGTTTCCAGAGTGGTTGTACCAGTTTGCATTCCCACCAACAGTGTAAGAGTGTTCCCTTTTCTCCACACAAAGTACCCTGTTCTGATGTCTGCTAGGGTCCAAGAGAGGAGGCTTACAACCTACAGAGACCAGGAAAAGCAGAACAGGGCCAGTGGGACACTAGGAACAGAGGAGGGAGAAGATGGGACTCAGGATGAGGCTGGAGGCAGGCTTTGACTCTGCTGGGCGAGGGGGGGAGCACGTCGGGAGGTAAATTCCTCCACCCTCGGCCAGACCTGCTCCCGTGGCTGCTAGTAGTTGGGGGATGCTGAGAGGATTCTAGTTTGGGGGTCAGTGGTCTACGTCCTTCCTGCAGCTTTCTCATGCTTCGAGCAAGAAACCTGTCCTGACTTGCAAATCTGTTTGCACCTTCCCCCACTTCCTCCCAAGAGATCAAGAGTCCTTTGTCACCGTCTTGACTGTGCACGTGCATGCATCCAAGTCCATGATATAACCATATGTTTATTATCTCTTTTCTCCCTGGAATGTAAGAGCCAGGAGAGGGGTCTTTACTGTGATCCTTGATGCTTGATAATAATTGTCATGGGTGTGTAGAGTGTCATAGTTTGGAACACAGAACCAGACACAGAGTTTAGGAAACAAGGTATTTACTAAACAGCACCTGTGAGGGTAGAAACAGGAAGAACTGGGCACAGTGGTCTCTCAGCAGACTCCGGAACAGCCTCTGCTTCTCCTCCTGGAGCTGAGGAGCTATACTGTCTCTCAGAGCTGTCACCATTGGAAGAAATTGGCCAGGCCTTCATCAGCCCATGAGACAAATGCCTTCCTGGAAACAGGATGCCCCCGGGCAACGCTGTTCTCTGTAGTTGCCGCCATCCCTGAGGGAGCAGGGGGCTGACGCTCTCTCCCAAAGGTGCTCTTGTCAACTCAGGACGCATGCCACTGTCATCAGACTCCTGCCTGTTACAGCTTATAGCAATTCTTTACATAGATTCTGAGTGTGTGAGTGTCTTCAAGGTGGAGGCAATTGTGTATGTACGTGTTGGGGCTGTGAGTGTGTGTGTGTCAAGTCAGGGAGCCTGGAGGTGTGTGCTTGTGTCTGAGGGAGGTTGGGATGGCCCTCGTATAAGGTTCGGAGGTATGTTGGGGGTCCTGAGCCTGGTACACTGTATTGAGAACCTGCAGGGTATGACTTGCTGAAGGAGGGAGCTCCCTCAGCACGGGCACTCCCACTTTGGGGAAGTGAAGGCACAGTTTCAGTACAGCCCCTCCAAAGGACATGGAGTCACAAGATTTACTTACAGATCCCAGTAATGGGGTGTGTGCAATGGAAGGGCAGTTCTCTGTCTCCGGTCACAGCCAGCAGGACATAGAGAGCAGGGTAGCAAGCACTGAGGACTTATAGGTGTTTGGGGCGGAGGTCCCTAAATTTTCGTGGGCTCACCTCTTTAGTGGTTACCTGTAAAGGTGCCCTAGGAAAAGTAGAGTGGGAGCTTGGGGTGGGAATTCTGAGCTCAGGTCTTTATGGAACTGTCCAGACTGGGTGTGAGCAGGTTGTCATGCTGTAGAATGTGCCGGCAGCCCCTCAGAAGAGCTGTTCTCTCATCATGAGGTTGGAGCTCTGTGTGCAAGTGTGTGCTTGTGTACACTCTGTGTACACACTGGCATTGTGTGAGTGCCTCTGAATGTTCACAGTGCTGGTAGGAAGTTGGTGTGGGTGTATAGAGTGTCTATAGCACAGGCTGGGCTGTGGTGTGTGTAAATTCAGAGTGTCTAGTGAGGAATCTAATACATACATTTGAGGGTTGGGGATTGCTTATGTTCTGGGTACATGTATATTTGGGGCATGGACGGTTGCACATGTATGTATTTATGTAGGGGGTCTAGGAGTGTGTTTGATGAATTTGGAAGGGTTCTTGTGTATTTTACGAGGTTTGAGGGATTGGCTCTGTATATTCAGGTTTAAGAAGATCTGATGAGTATTTTTTTCTGGAGACCTTGGGTGGGGACAGGGATTGGAGGGATGTGTGTGTGTGTGTGTGTGTGTGTGTGTGTGTGTGTGTGTGTTGTGTGGAAGGAGGTTGGGGAGAAAGCCTGAATCAGGACATATCGGTATGGGGGGAGCCTATGGGTGTATTTTGGGGGGATGGATGTTTCAGGATAATTTTAAAGATGTGTAGCAACCGTGTATGTGCGATTTTGAGGGGCAATGAAAGCCGTGAGTATATAGTTGGTGTGGCATGTGTGTGTCTGTGCATTTTGAAACTATTGTAAATATGTGTCTGTGCATTTGAGAAGACATAATGTTATGTGTTAATGCTTTGTGTGTTGGTTTTATGTATATTTGCACTATCAGGGCTGTGTGTATACTTAGGGTAAGAATTTAGGGAGTAGAGGGCTTTGGGAGCTTCAGATTGTCAGTGTAGTGGGGTGTTGTGAGTTGTGTGTCTGTAATTGGGGGGTATAGACAGATGCCATTTATAGGTTATCAAGAGGAGACAGGTATAGGTTTGTATTGGGGTGGTGAGGTCATTCTTTTGAGGAGTATTTAGGAGAAAGTAGGGAACCCCATGTGTATCTATTGGATGGTATTTGTGTGTTGAGTTTTGGAGGCATTGTACACAAGTGGACGTTAATAGTTCTAGGGGACTATATGTGGTATATTTAGGATTATGGGATTGTGTTTAATATTAAGTATGTGAGTTTGGTTTTAATGTATTCAGTTATTGTTGGAGGGTTTGTATGATTTCATTGGGGATTGGTACGGGGCTGAGTGGATTTTTGGGGGGATATGAGGATGTGTGTATTTAAGTGTTTGATTATTGGGGGCTGGTTGGGAGTACATTTTTGTATTCAAGACCATGGCTGTAATTTCATTGGGGTTAAAGGTGTAGGTCTGGGACATGAGGGTTCTAGGTGCACTAGTGGGCATCTGGTGGGTACGGTTTGTGTGTTTGGGGACACGCAGAGCTCTGTGGGACTGTGTGGTAGTGGCTCATTGTGACTAGCTGGAGTGTGTGTTGGTGTAGGAGGGGGACAGGGGGCATATTGGCGACTGTGAGGCTCTCCCATGTGGACTGACCCTTGTTTGTTGTGATCTTCTGTTGCTCAGACTCATCCTGTCTCTTTTCTAGAGCAGCCATTCCCCTGGCATGGTCAGTGGTCTTCTTAAGCTTACCTGGATGGGTCTGGGAATATCACTTCTGCTAGTGGCTGGATGCAGAGTGGGGCTGACTTCCCCAGAATTCAGTGTCACTGTCCTCAGTGGAGTGGCTGGGAGATCAGGGATTCTCCTCTAGGAGGTCAGACTTGACCAGTTCTCTCCAGAATGTGCTGGTGGGAGTGACCCATTGGATGAACTCTGCCAGGAAGTAGTAGATCCAAGGATAGTTCCTGAGGGAGGAATCTACTTTCTTCTTTGGATGGCTCCCACAGAGGGTAAGGGCCAAGTTCCCCACAGGGTCTTTCTCAGGCCTGGCCCTGCTGACGGTCTGTGTATGCACATGTTCTACTGTACTTTGTGTCCTCTGGTGACATCAGCATGAGGCCCCCTGCATGTCAGTTCTCACTGTCCTTCCCCAGCCTGCCCCTGCTTCCCATCCTGCTTTCTCTCCCCTGACACCGTGGGTGAGAGTCACCTTCTCCAGGTAGGAGGGATTCCTCTTCCCCATGTTCTCACACCATCCTCCTGCCTCTCATTTCCTCCGCCTTTTGCACCCACTCTTATCAGAACAAACTTGACTCCTCACAGTGTCCCTTCCTAGGCACCTTCTGGGTCTGACCACCCTCTCACTGCCGCCCCACTGCCTTGGTCATGAGCCCCAGGTGCAGCAGCCTTCTTTCTGTCTTGAAAGGCACATTGGGGCCTCTTCATTTTCTGTTTCCTCATGTTAGAATGCTTCCTCTCTTCTCTTTATGGAGTCCTTCCTGACTGAGATCTGCCCCTGTTACTCTCTTGGCCCTCATCCTGCTTCATTGTCCTACAATGTCTCTCTCAAGGCTGAAGTGGGGAAGCTGGTCAGTGTCTTAGCGAGTATCCTAACTCCAGGAATGGTAACCATTGACACATGAGACACCAGGCCATCCGTGAGAGAATGAACTGCATGGTCCGCTTTGTCAACAGGACCTGTGAACCTGCTGCCTAGTGGCACACATGTCCCTCAAGGATGGGAGCATTGAGTCTTCATTACCTCCACCCAGGGACATGTCCTAGGCCTGATCACCGTCAGCTCATATCACTGGCAGGTAGAACAAATTAAGCCAGCTGACACAGGACACATGGCATCCTGCAAAGCAACAAACCCAAATGTTGCTCACGAAAAACCTAAACTCCTATGGCTCATAGTTCAAATGCAATGAAGCAGGCACAGCATATAAGTTAAAATAAACTGGGTATAAAATTCTAAATGTTCTAAATTAGACTGCAGCTTGTCTCCCGTGATCCGAATGTCAACAGCCAAAACTCCTGGTGTCCTGGACCGGTAAAGGAAGAACAGACCCAAACCGAGTGCCCAGCTGCGTTCATCAGGCTCTGTTGAAAAGTAAATTTGCATCATCACTGCACCACTGAGTTTTTAGCATGTGCCAGGCACTATGAGGAATACATTCATATTCATGCTTGCCAAATCCATAAAAAAACCCCTAGTGGGTACATTACTGTTTCACATTTCAGGTGATGAAGTTGATGTTCAGAGGTAAGCAGTTACGACCGAGCACTTGTATGTGCCGAGTATCAGTCGAACTGGTTGACCCATCCCAGCAAACTAAACATGACCTTGATCAATGCATCTGGAGGCCAGGCCGTGAAGATGCAAAGACATCCCAGGAGCAGAATGAGCAGCGTGAAATACCGCAACCGTTCTAGCAGGTGTGAGGTCATACGTCATTGTGGTTTTAATTTGCAAATGCCTGACCGTTAGTAATATTGAGCAACTTTTCTTACATCTGTTGGCCTTTATAAAAAGGGTCTTTGGAAAAAGATCTATTCAAATACTTTGTTGACTTTCTTTTGAAGTATTTGCTATTTGCTGTTGAGTTGAAGGAATTCCTCATATATTTTGGATCTTAACCCCTTGTGGGATACGTAGTTTCAAATATTGTGTCCCATTCTGTAGCTTGCCTTTCATTTTTTGATGGTTTCCTTTGCTGTGCAGAAGCTGTTAGTTTGATGCAAATCAACTTGTCTGTTTTTACTTTTTGGTTGTCATTGCTGTTGGTATCAGATCCAAAAGTTATCGCCTGGACTAATGTCAAGAAGTTTTAGTCCTTTGTCTTTATCAGTTTCAGGTCTTAAGTCTTTTTTATTCATTTAATTTTGTAGATGAAGTTAGATAAGGAACCAGTCTCGCTCTTAACTATGTAGTGATCGTTTTTTCCCGTCATTTATTAGAGGCTAACCTTTCCTCATTGTGAGTTCTTGGAATCCTTCTTGAAGATCACACTATATATGGATTTATTTCTGGGCTCTTGGTTCCACTGATCTAATGGTCTAAATGCCAGTACTAATATATTGTAGATTTATAAAATATTTTGAAATCAGGAAGTGTGATGCCTCCAGCTTTGTTCTTGTCCAAAACTGTGTTGGCTGTTCAGGATCTTTTATGGTTTCGTATGAATTTTTGGGGTTGTTTTTTTCTATTTCTGTAAAGAATTCCATTGGGATTTTAATAGGGATTCTGTTGGGGTGCCTGGGTGGCTCAGTTGGTTGAGCATCTGATTCTTGATTTTGGCTCAGGTAATGAATGATCTGAGATGGAGCCCCATGTCAGGTTCTATGCTGTGCATAGAGCCTGCTTAAGATTCTCTCCCTCCCTCTCCCTTTGCCCTCATCTCTCTCTCTCTCTCTCTCTCTCAAATAAAAAAGTATGGGTTTTATTGAATCTATAGGTCACTTAATTTTTTTATACTTCATCTTTTTAAATTCAATTAGCCAAGATAAGATACATCATTAGTTTTACATGTGTTCAATAATTTGTCAGTTGCATTTAATAACACCCAGGGCTCATCACATACCCTCTTTAATGC
Source organism: Lutra lutra (assembly GCF_902655055.1). NCBI lineage: Eukaryota > Metazoa > Chordata > Mammalia > Carnivora > Mustelidae > Lutra > Lutra lutra. The sequence continues at coordinate 3,482,135 of NC_062290.1, read as the reverse complement.
CCATCCACCAGTTACCCCATTCCCCCTCACCTCCCCTTCAGCAACCCTCAGTTTGTCTCCCAGAGTCAGGAGTCTCTCCTGGTTTGTATTCCTCTCTGATTTCTTTCCATTCAGGTTTCCCTCCCTTATGATCCTCTGCACTGTTTCTTATATTCCACATATCACTGAAACCATATGATAACTGTCTTTCTTTGGTTGACTTATTTCACTTAAGTGTAATACCCTCCACTTCCATCCTCGTTGTTGTAAATGGTAGGTATTCATCCTTTCTATGGCTGAGTAAATTCCATTGTATGTATGTACCACATCTTCTTTATCCATTCATCTGTTGAAGGGCATCTCGGCTCCTTCCACAGTTGGGCTATTATGGACATAGGTGCTATGAACATTGGGGTGCATGTGCCCCTTCTTTTCACTACATCTGTATCTTTGGGGTAAATACCCAGTAGTGCAGTTGCTGGGTCATAGGGTAACTCTATTGTTAACTTCTTGAGGAACCTCCATCCTCTTCTCTAGAGTAGCTGTACTAGCTGCCATTCCCACTAACAGTGCAAGAGGGGTTCTCCATTCTCTACATCCTCACCAACATTTTTTCCCTGTTTTGTTAATTTTAGCTATTCTAACTGGTATAACGTGTTATCTCAATGTGGTTTTGATTGTATTTCCCTGATGGGTAGTGATGTTGAACAATTTTTCATGTGTCATTTGTATGTCTTCTTTGCTCTTTTTAGAAAGATTTTATTTATTTATTATTTATTTATTTATTTATTTATTTATTTATTTGACAGACAGAGATCACAAGTAGGCAGAGGAGGCGGGGTGGGGCGGGAGGGAAGCAGGCTCCCCTGCGAGCCGAGAGCCCAACGTGGGGCTTGATCCCAGGATCCTGAGATCATGGTCTGAGCTGAAGGCAGAGGTTTAACCCAGTGAACCATCCAGGTGCCCCGTGTTTTTTGAGTGTTGAGTTTGATAAGCTCTTTATAGATCTCGGATACCAGCCGTTTATCTGATATGTCATCTGTAAATGTCTTCTCCCATTCCATAGGTTGCCTTTTACGTTTGTTGACTTTCCTTTGTTGTGCAGAAGCTTTTTAACTTGATAATGTCCCAATAGTTCATTTTTTGCCTTTGTTTCCCCTTGCCTTTGGCAATGTTCCTAGGAAGAAGTTGCTGCAGCTGAGGTCGAAGAGGGTGCTGCCTGTGTTCTCCTCAAGGATTTTGATAGATTCCTTTCTCACATTGAGGTCCTTCACCTACTCTGAGTCCATTTTAATGTGTGGTGTAAGGAAGTGGTCCAATTTCATTTTTCTGCATGTGGCTGTCCAATTTTCCCAACACCGTTTGTTGAAGAGGCTGTCTTTTTTCCACTGGACATTCTTTCCTGCTTTGTCGAACATTAGTTGACCATAGAGTTGAGGGTCTATTTCTGGGCTCTCCATTCTGTTCCATTGATCTATGTGTCTGTTTTTGTGCCAGTACCATACTGTCTTGATGATGACAGCTTGTAATAGAGCTTGAAGTCCGGAATTGTGGTGCCACCAACTTTGGCTTTCTTTTTCAATATTCCTTTGGCTATTCGAGGTCTTTTCTGGTTCCATATAAATTTTAGGATTAGTTGTTCCATTTCTTTGAAAAAAATGGATGGGATTTTGACAGGGATTGCATTAAATGTGTAGATTTCTTTAGGTAGCATAGACATTTTCACAATATTTGTTCTTCCAATCCAGGAGCATGGAACATTTTTTCCATTCCTTTGTGACTTCCTTAATTTGTTTCATGAGTACTTTATCGTTTTCTGAGTGTAGATTCTTTGTCTCTTTGGCTAGGTTTATTCCTAGGTATCTTATGGTTTTGGGTGCAATTGTAAATGGGACTGACTCCTTAATTTCTCTTTTTTCTGACTTGTTGGTGTAAAGAAATGCAACTGATTTCTGTGCATTGATTTTATATCCTGACACTTTACTGAATTCCTGTGTAAGTTCTAGCAGATTTGGAGTGGAGTCATTTGGGTTTTCCCCATATAGTATCATATCATCTGCAAAGAGTGACAAAAGTTTGATTTCTTCTTTGCCTATTTGCATGCCTTTAATTTCTTTTTGTTGTCTGATTGCCGAGGCTGGGACTTCTAGTACTATGTTGAATAGCAGTGGTGATGATGGACATCCCTGCCGTGTTCCTGACCTTAGTGGAAAAGCTCTCAGGTTTTTCTCCATTGAGAATGATATTTGCAGTGGGTTTTTCATAGATGGCTTTGATAATATTGAGGTATGTGCCCTCTATCCCTACACTTTGAAGAGTTTTGATCAGGAAGGGATGCTGTACTTTGTCAAATGCTTTTTCAGCATCTATTGAGAGTATCCTATGGTTCTTGTTCTTTCTTTTATTAATGTGTTGTATCACATTGATTGATTTGTGGATGTTGAAGCAACCTTGCATCCCTGGAATAAATCCCACTTGGTCGTGGTGAATAATCCTTTGAATGTACTGTTGGATCCTATTGGCTCGTATTTTGGTGAGAATTTTTCATCTGTGTTCATCAAGGATATTGGTCTGTAATTCTCTTTTTTGATGGGATCCTTGTCTGGTTTTGGGATCAAGGTGATGCTGGCCTCATAAAATGAGTTTGGAAGTTCTCCTTCCATTTCTGTTTTTTGGAATAGTTTCAGGAGAATAGGTATTAATTCTTCTTTAAATGTTTGGTAGAATTCCCCTGGGAAGCCGTCTGGCCCTGGGCTTTTGTTTGTTTGGAGATTTTGATGACTGTTTCAATCTCCTTACTGGTTATGGGTCTGTTCAGGTTTTCTATTTCTTCCTGTTTCAGTTGTGGTAGTTTATATGTCTCTAGGAATGCATCCACTTCTTCCAGATTGTCAACTTTGTTGGCGTAGAGTTGCTCATGACATGTTCTTATAATTGTTTGTATTTCTTTGGTGTTGGTTGTGATCTCTCCTCCTTCATTCATGATTTTATTTATTTGGGTCTTTTCTCTTTTCTTTTTGATAAGTCTGGCCAGGGGTTTATCGATCTTATTAATTCTTTCAAAGAACCAGCTCCTAGTTTCGTTGATTTGTTCTATTGGTTTTTTTGGTTTCTATTTCATTGATTTCTGCTCTGATCTTTATTATTTCTCTTCTCCTGCTGGGCTTAGGCTTTCTTTGTTAAGTTTGTTGATTTTAACCAAAGAAAAGTTCTACTGGGAACTGATAGGAATTGCATTTTAAGCCTATAAATCAATTTCAGAGGAACTAACATTTTCCTACAACGACTCTTCAAATCCATGAAAGCAATACCTCTCTGCACTGACTTAGTCTTGCTCGTTTTCATTAGTTTCTACAAGTTTCATTGTCTGGGTCCTCTACATTTCTTAAAAGATTTATACCAAACATCTCATTTTGGAGGGAACTATGGTATAGGTTTTTGATTTTGGTTTCCAATTGTTTGTTGCTAGTCTATGGTAATATGATCAGCTGCATATTACACTAATCTTTTATTCTGAGACTTTGCTAAAGTAATCTATTATAATTTATTGTGAGTTTTCTCATAGAGAGTCCTGAGAATCTTCAATGTAGACAGTTATATCGTCTGCAAATAATAACAGGAATATTTCATCTTTTCCAGACCATATGTCTGTATTTCCATATCTTCCTAAACCACACTAAGTAGAACCTACAATAATAAGTTGAAAATGGGATGAGAGAAGATATTCTTGTCTTGTTTTTGAACTCACAGGAAAAGCTTTATCCTAGTTCTCCGCCTCCTCCTCCTCCTCTTCTTCTGATTATTATTATTATTATTAGTAGTAGTAGTAGTATGATGTGTTGGTCACCACACAGTACATCATTACTTTTTTTAAGGTTTTTATTTATTTATTTATTTATTTATTGCAGAGCGAGATCACAAGTAGGCAGAGAGCAGGCGGTGGGAGGGGGGCGGAAGCAGGCTCCCCGCTGAGCAGAGAGCCCAATGCAGGGCTCAATCTCAGGACCCTGGGATCATGACCCGAGCCAAAGGCAGAGGTTTAACCCACTGAGCCACCCACGTGCCCCAACATCATCATTAGTTTTTGATGTAGTGTTCCATGATTCATTGTTTCCACGTAACACCCAGTGCTCCATGCAATACGAGCTTTCCTTAATACCCACCACTGGGCCAACCCATCCCCCCACCCCCCTCCCCTGTAAAACCCTCAGTGTGTTCCTCAGAGTCTATAGTCTCTCATAGTTCGTCTCTGCCTCTGATATCCCCCCTTCATTTTTCCCTTCCTTCTCCTAATGTCCTCCATGTTATTCCTTATGTTCCACAAATAAGTGGAACTATATGATAATTGACTTTCTCCACTTCACTTATTTCACTCAACATAATATCTTCCAGTTCCATCCATGTTGATGCAAAAGTTGGATACTCATCCTTTTTAATAGCTGAGTAATATTCCATTGTCTATATGGACCATATCTTTTTTACCCATTCATCTGTTGAAGGGCATCTCGGCTCTTTCCAGTCTGGCTGTTGTGGACACTGCCGCTATGAACACTGGGCATGTGGCACATCTTTTCATTACATCTGTATCTTTGGGGTAAATACCCAGGAGTGCAATTGCTGCATCCTATGATAGCTCTATTTTTTAACTTTTGAGACACCTTTACACTGTTTTCCAAAATGGCTGGTAGGAGGGTAGGGTAGGAGGGTAGGAGGGTTCCCCTTTCTCCACAACCTCTCCAACACTTTTTCTTTCTTGCCGTGTTAATTTTTGCCATTCTAACTGGTATAAGGTGGTATCTCACTGTGATTTGGATTTGACTTTCCCTGATGGTTAACGATGTTGAATATTTTTTCATGTGTCTGTTGGCCCTTTGTATGTCTTCTTTGGAGAAGTGTCTGTTTATGTCTTCTGCCCATTTTTTGATGTGATTGTTTTTTGGATGTTGAGTTTCAGGAGTTCTTTATAGATCTTGGCTATCAGCTCTTTGTCTATAGTGTCATTTGCAAATATCTTCTCCCATTCTGTGGGTTGCCTCTTTGTTTTGTTGATTATTTCCTTTGTTGTGCAGAAGCTTTTTATCTTGATGAAGTCCCAGAAGTTCATTTTCCCTTTTGTTTCCCCTGTCTTTGGAGACATGTTTTGAAAGAAGTTACAGTGGCCAATGTCGAAGAGGTTACTGCCTATGTTCTCCTCTAGGATGTTGATGGATTCCTGTCTCGTACTGAAGTCTTTCATCCATTTAGAGTTTATCGTTGTGTATGGTGTAAGAGAATGGTTGAGTTTCATTCTTCTGTATATAGCTGTCCAATTTTCCCATTATTTATTCCCACCATTTATTGAAGAGACCATCTTTTTCCATTGGGTACTTTTTCCTGCTTTGTTGAAGATTATTTGACCATAGAGTTGTGGGTCCATATCTGGCTCTCTATTCTGTTCCATTGGTCTACGTGTCTGTTTTTGTGCCAGTACCATGCTGTCTTGGTGATCACAGTTTTGTAATATAGCTTGAAATCAGTCAATGTGATGCCCCCAGCTTTGTTTTTCTTTTTCAACTTTTCTTTATCAAAAGCAGAAGGCTTTTGCACTCCAACAATACAGGATCCTGGAGGCTCCCTCCCCCTTCTGTTTATCTTTTTTTTTTTTTTAATTTCTTTTCAGCGTAACAGAATTCATTGTTTTTGCACCATACCCAGTGCTCCATGCAATGCGTGCCCTCCATAATACCCACACTTGGCTACAGAAAGGGAAATTAGAGAATCGATTCCATTTACTATAGCACCAGGAACCATAAGATACCTGGGAATAAACCTAACCAAAGAGGTAAAGGATCTATACTCGAGAAACTACAGAACACTCATGAAAGAAATTGAAGAAGACACAAAAAGTTGGAAGACCATTCCGTGCTCTTGGATCGGAAGAATAAACATTGTTAAAATGTCTATACTGCCTAGAGCAACCTATCCTTTTAGTGCCGTTCCGATCAAAATTCCACCGGTATTTTTCAAAGAGCTGGAGCAAATAATCCTAAAATTTGTGTGGAATCAGAAGAGACCCCAAATCGCTAAGGAAATGTTGAAAAACAAAAATAAAACTGGTGGCATCACGTTACCTGATTTCAAGCTTTACTACAAAGCTGTGATCACCAAGACAACATGGTACTTGCATAAAAACAGACACATAGACTACTGGAACGGAGTAGAGAGCCCAGATATGGACCCACAACTCTATGGTCAAATAATCCTCAACAAAGCAGGAAAAAATATAGAGTGGAAAAAAGACAGTCTCTTCAATAAATGGTGCTGGGAAAATTGGACAGCTATATGTGGAAGAATGAAACTCGACCATTCCTTTACACTGTAAACAAAGATAAACTCGAAATGGATAAAAGACCTCAACGTGAGACAGGAATCCATCAGAATCCTAGAGGAGAACATAGGCGGTAACCTCTTCTGTTTATCTTTTGATATCTGCCCATGGAATGATGGCTCCCCGCTTCATACCTCAAGACTAACCGCCTGAGATATTCTGTTTATAGAGATCCAGATATACCTCCTTACATCACAGGCTGCTTTTGCGGGTGTTCAGAATGGTCTGGTAGACATCCAGCTCAATTCAAGGACCAGTTGAAATAGGGTCCCCTACTCCTCCACCATCTTTGCCCCTGTCAAGGAGTGCACTTGTGATCCTCACTTTTATCTCTATATAACTTAGAGTTTAAACTTTGGACATATTAGATTACAATGCAATTATATTTTTTCAGTTAACCTTATATGACTTATTCAAATATCATTGGAGAAAACACTTTTAACATCAATTTTATCTAGAAATTCTCAATATTTTGCACTTTCAGAGTAACCAACAGGAGAATGCCCAGATACAGGACACACATTTAGCAGAGTACCCAGAGACTGGAACAGTACAATATCTTCTGCTCTCTGAGACAGCACTAGGGATCCTGCAAAGCCAGTGTCCAGGTAATAATAGGGAGGGAAGAATGGGGTCTGATCTTAATGCACCTCCTAGTTCTGAAGATACCACCATACGTTCACGGTCACTGGTTGATCTGTTTGTATATACTTCTGAGACTATCTTGGCACAATGCTTAGAATCCACATTGGATTGAAAGGTACAGGAAAAATTTTCCATGAACTATATTTCCATTTATATATTCTTAGGAGTCTTATAAGCTACAAAAACCTTAGGAATCCCTCTGCAATTTATGTTTGTGGGTGGAAAACATCTCTACGTACAACGTCCAGACACGTTGTACACGTTCACACAACACGCATCCCTGAAACTGGATCCTCAGAATGAACCAACTCAAAGTACATTCCAAACACAGACGATAGAATGAGAGTGAGATCTGACTTTCAGAGACCCAGGGAGGATGGCAGAACGAACCCTCAGACAGCACAGCGTAACCCCAAGATATTTTACGAAAATGAGCACCAAGGGCCCAGGTGTGCACAGGCATACCAGAGGAAACAGGCCCTCAGAACTCAGGGAGTCATGCCTGGGGCCATCCCAGTGGATGTGCTGGGTGGTGGGGCCCGCTGCCAGCTTGTCTGGGGGAGGGTCCCACCAACAAATACGCCAGGGGGCCGACAAGTGGCGACTATCCAAGCCCAGACTCTCCAGAGCAGACACTTGAGCAGGAATGGCTCCAGCTCGCCCCACTGTCTGTCTGAACACGCAGCCCCCACACCATCCTTCTTGGCCAGAGCCTCCTGTGACACCTGCGTCCAGGGACAGTGGATGATGAATGGAGGCGTGGACACAGGCAGAGCCTGCCCATTACCAGCCGCTGGGCGAGCGCCATGTGTGGGGGCACTGGGGCGCCCTGGCCAGGATCCCACAAGCTGGCTGCTCTCCTCTTCCCGCCCAGCGCACCGTGGCGTGAGGAACACACGCATCTCTGAATGAAGAACAAACATGCAGGCACGGAAGGGTGGCCACGGGAGCCCGAGCTTCCCGGGTGCCCTCAGAAGGCACAGCATTGTCCTCAGTGGTGACAGGAATGCTCCTCTATCCAAGGGATTCCCCAGAACTCCAGGACCCATTGCTGGATCTTGTCCTAGGGGAGCAGGAGGAGGCTCTGCAGCCAAACCCACGAGGCCGACTGACAGGGCCACCCAGGTCCCCAGGCCGCCCGGAGCCCTCGGTGCTCTCGGGAAAGCGTGAGCCTGGCTTCCTGCAGGCTCTCTGGAGACCCAGCGAGCTGACCGGGACCTGCCCCGCTGGATGGTGCAGAGCACAGCTGGGCCCGCTCTGGGTGAGCACCGGGACTTCCCCAGGTGCCCGGATGACCTGGTCCTCACCGCAGATTCGTCCTCACTTCCTGGGAGCTCCCTCCGGATTTGGCCCTGCCACACCGTCCCCGCAAGCTGTCACCTCTCCTAAGTGTTTCTGTGGCGAGGAAGGTTGGCCGCCATAAAAATCTGAAACGTTTCTCCACTTAATTTCCTTCCCGCTGCACAGACCTTCTATTTTCCAAGGAAAAGAGGCAAATCTTCGCGGATGCCGTTAGCATCCAGCGCCCGCTAGGCGCACACCATGGACAGGGACACGGCGGGGTGACAGGCACGGGGGGGGGGGGCCCTCTGTTTGGGTCTGGTTGGGCCCCTGAGCCCCTTCCTCTCTGTGAGGGGCAGCCGCTGGGGAGTGCGACCAAGAGGAAACCTCTGCTTCGGGAAGGGGCAGGAGGGTGGGGAGCACTCCAGAGCCGCCTGCCTGGAGAGGGAGGAGCCCCTGTGGGGTGGCCTGCGGATTCTCTGCAGCGGGATGAGGACGCCGGCATGAGTTCCTTTCTTCACCAAACTCTTTGCTGGGGTCGGGAGGAGGGAAGCAGAGGGCCAGGTGTCCCTTGGACCTGGATGGCCTTGGCCCCATCCTGCTTGCAGGAACAGCACATCTGGGAGTGCTGAGTGCTGTAGGGGCCTCACCAAACCCGGAAAAGCCACGAGAATCTAGAACCTGGAGAGGAGGCCGTGGCTGGGGTGGAGGCCGGTGAGGGCCTGGGTGCTGGCTCCTTGGATCAGAGCATCTGGGTGGGACAGGGGTAGGGGCTGGAAGGGACCAGCACTCCTACTGAGGGGAGGTGGGCGGACTGGGAGGTGCAGGGCAGTTGTGGGGGGCAGCAGGGTCACCTCCCTGCATGGTTGGAGAAGATGGCCCTGTCCAGAAATCCCGCCACGGGACTTGCCGCCTGCGCCACAGCTGTGGTTCCTGCGTGCACACCGTGGCCAGTGCCCCCATCTGCCCTCATCCATGCCCCGTGTCTGTCCTCACTGGGATTGGGAGGATCCCCCACTGGCCCTCCTATTTCGGTGATCCCACTGGGACCAGAAGACGCTCCAGCTACCACGAGCCCCAGGCCCAGAGCCCGTCTCCTCAGGCCCCGCACAGGGAGCCCTGCGGGAGCTGAGGACCACCCGCCCAGTCGGACCCGTGGCGGAAGCTTCGGGGAGGCAGAGGGAGCTCCGGAAGATGGGGCTGTCTGCGGACTTCATTCTCAAAAACGGTCGTGGTGCAGAGGGCTCCCCATCCCTGGACGCTCAGGGGTCCGGATGGTGACGGGAGCCCCAGGAAGCCCCTCTCAGGCCCTTCCATCCCGTGGGGAACCCTCTCCCGGCGGCAGCCCACACGCCAGGAGGAAGACAGTGGCCCAGAGCGTTAACCACAAAACTAACTTTATTCCCCATTTACACACGGTGCCCCAGTGGGCTGCTGCCACCCTGCCCCCACGGTCATGACCTCCCTCCCTCCCTCCGTCCCTCCCTCCCTCCCGACCTCCCTTAGGATCTCCCTTCCTCCCTCCCTCCTTCCCTCCCGCAATCAGGATCAGCACCAGGACGAGAAGGACCCCCTAGGCTCCTTGGGGTCCCCGGGGTGTGCCGGCCCTGGAGGGCAGGCCCACTTCTCCCTACTGGCTGCAGTGACGCTTCCTTCTCCTCCCTGTGACCAAGGAGTCACACCTTCTCTTTGCAGGCTGTGAGGGGTGAACCAGCCCCACAGCCAAGGCCGGCCTCCCAGACACCCTGAGGTTGGCCCCAGGCAGGGGCGTCTTCGCCACAGAGGCAGGACCCTCACACAGAGCCCGCTTCCTGGACTTTGTAGCTGGGGGGGTGGCCGGGCCGAGGCCTATTCTCTGAGGAGAGGGGGCCCGTGGAGCCCCCCGTGGCCCCCAACCGCCAGGGCTGGGGATGACTGAGGCAGGAGCGGGACTCTGGGAGAGCCCCCAGGGCAGCAGGCTGTGCTGAGAGGCCAGGAGGAAGGCCAGGCTGGGGAGCTCCTCCTCGTCCTCACTGGACCCATCTGCCAGCCCTCGAGTGTCCCTAGCAGGAGGGGCCTCTCTGAGAACCGGGGCATCCCTGGGGCCCAGTCCAGGGTAGGCGCACCTTTGACCCTGGGGAGGGGAGGGGACCCGTCCGGCTCGAGGTGCAGGGGACTCCTGTCGTCCGGGAGAGAGAGCAAAGGCTCTGGGCCCCGACAGGTGTGTCTGTGCTCGGCCGTGCCTCTGAAGGTCCTGGCCGTCAGTGTCTGCTGGGCAGGCTTTGTCGCTGACCCCCAGCCCCTTCCCGGGACCGGTCTCGTGCTCAGGCGTGGGGCCCGACCGGGCTGCGCAGAGGCGTGGGGGTGCCTGCACACCCTCCTCCGTATTCAAGGCCATCAGTCGTTTCTCCACCAGCTGAGGAAGGAGGTGAGAGTGACTGGCCAGCATAGGCCAGTGAGATGGGGGGATGGGACAGTGGCACTGGGAGAGGAAGGGAGGGTGACCCACGAGGCTGTGGCTCTGCTGTCATCCCCCTGCGTTCCTCCCTCCCTCCCTCCCTCCCTTCCCAGGCTCCCCATCTTCCACTTCCCATTCTCGGCTCTGTGCCCACCCGACGCTGGCCTCCCCAGTGCTGTGATTCGCAAGAAGCAAAGGGGGCACAGAGTCATGTGGGTCTTTGTTTTGGAGTCCCCTCCTCGGGCTCACCTGGGACCCCACTCCCCCCCCCTGCATCGCCTGGGTCCCCTCCATCCCCCAGCTTGCCTGGAACCCGTCCTTCCCCTGGCTCACCTCTGCAAGGCTGAGTCCTTCCTCCTGCTCCAGTTTCTCAGCCAGGGCCAGGAGGTCCAGCTGTGGTTCCGAGGACAGCAGTTCCGCCAGGAAGCAGGGGTGGATGACTGCCTCCACCTGGGACAGAGGAAAGAGGCTGGGGTCATACTTGGCAGGGAGCCCCCTGTGAGCCAGGAGGGTCTGCAGGAAATGTGGGAAAGTAAAGACTCACCCATCCTTCTCCAGATGGTGGGAGAGGTTTTAACGTTACAGTCACTGGCCCCTCCCTCTCTCTCTCTCTCTCTCTCTCTCTCTCTCTCTCACACACACACACACACACGCATGCACATGTGCAGACACACATTCACACATATATGTACACAGACAAAACCTGGGCATGCACACACACACACACACACACACACACACACACAAACACCCCCAAAACATACGTGCACTCTCAGACACACAAAGGACATACCCCTAGGCAGACACACACGTGAGCAGACACACAGGACCACATGCGGACATACACAAAGACATCCACACAAGGCACAAATACACACACACAGGCCTCTACGCACACAGACACGGGTATGCACGGGTACAAACAAACGTACACACAAACACGATGCTTGGGCATGTGTGCACACATGCCTGCACGCACAGAAGTATACAGACATGCCTGCATGTACACAGGCAAATACACAAGTATGCACACACACATGCACACACAGCCCAGGAACAAGGAAAGAGCTTAATGCCAAAGGCCTGAGCTCAGCCCCGATCTGGGCGTTGGAGTGCCAATCCCTGGAATCTTCCAGACACCAGGCTGCGGGCCAGCGCACCTTGGTGACGAAGTCTTCCTGGGAACACAGCTCGTCAATGTAGCTCAGGAGACCCGGGTCCGGGTAGGTCGCGGCCTCATTCTGCTGTGGCTCCTTTCCATCCTCTCCGCATTCACCTGCCGGGCCCCCTGGGGCCGAGTGGCCCGGCCCCAGCAGCCCCTCCATGATGTCCACGTACTCTCTCACAGCCTCTGGAGGGATCTCCTTGGGCGCCTTGCTCTCCGGGCGCCGCGGGGGTCTGCGTGGCTGCTGGCGGGAGGGCTGGGCCCTGGAACCCGCCTTCCTGGGAACGCACGCTGAGGCAGAGCGGGAAGGAGGGAGGAGGCGTGAGGGGCTCCGGCAGAGCGTCGGGAGGGCAGAGTTTGGGGGACACTGATGTCCCTGGGGGCTGGGTCAGGGCCACCGGAAGCTGTGGGCACCGTGGGACTGGCAGAGCGGGGAGGAGGAGCGTCTCACAGCCAGCCACGTGAGCCAGGGCGGACCCACCGATCCTCCAAGGGTCTCCCCACAGCCCACTTCCCAGGCAGACTTTGTGCCGGGTCCTCTGACAGGCGTGGGGAGAGGAGTCAAGAAATTCACTCGGTCAATACCCGTCCTGACAAAGGGCAGCTGAGACCCCCGGCTGCTCTGGTCAAAGGCCAGACAATGTCCCCTTGTGGGAGCAGACACGACACAGGGACAGAGGCCTTCCCTCGGCCCCCACTGCCACGGTCCACCAGCTGTCATGGGAATGCGGGGGCCTTACCTGGCTGCGGGCCCGCTTCCGCGGCTGGGGGCCCCCGCCGTTCAGGCTTCGGGGGCGCTGGGGGAGGCAGGCCCTGGGCCACCTTCACCCACTGTAACTTCTGCATCTGCATCTCCTCCTCCATCTCGAACTCCATGAACCTGGGGGTGAGGAGGCCCAGGCCGCACTGAGGAGGGGGCCCGGCCCTGGAGCCAGCAAGGCCAGCAGCAGGTTGAGGGACCGGGAGAGGCGGGGCCTTGGAGGGACGGCCGTGGCCCCGGCCACCAAGGAGGCAGCAGGCGGGCTGTCCGGCGCATCGCCTCCACAACCCCCTCGGAGGGAGTCCGACCCCAGGCGAGGCGGCCTCAGGTTCCCCAACCCCGTCCTGAGACCTTCTGGTGGAGGCAGCGGTGGGTCCAGAGCAAGGGAGGGTGGAACCGCCAGGGAGGTGGGGAGGGCGGCCCTCTGGGACAAGCGAGCATCAGCACAGCCAGACCCTGCCCCCGGCCCACTCGCCCAGCAGCCCCGGGCCAGAGACCCTGACTCACTTTCCCGCCATCTCGTAGTAGATCAAGCGGTCAAAGTTGCTTCTGCTCTGCCACTCCTGCACGGCCCGCCACACTCCCTCTTCCAGCGTCATCGTGGGCTTCAGGCGCGCCAGGGACCTCAGCACCGGGCTGTAAGCCGTCGGGGTCAGGGGCCGGCTGCAGTCCGGTCACCCCCAGCCTGCCCCGGGTCCTCTGGAGCCCGTGTCCCCCACCCAGCATGACCGAGTGCTGGCAGGTGACAGGGGGTTTCGGGGTGTGCCAATCCACCTTCTCAACCACCACGGTCAGCGCCTCCCACCACACCAGCCCTGGGCCCTGGGCTCCAGGCTGACTGTCCACTGACAGGAGCAGGGACGTGGTGGCCTGGCAAGTCAGTCCTTCTGGACTCTGCCTCTCAGAGTAATAATACTCGCGGACATTAAGGTACCCAGCAATGAGTCCAGCCTCTGCAGGAAGTGCCATCACCCCGTGTTCGGGAGGGACCCCAGATGCCATGGTCGGGCCTGCCTGGTCAGACCTCTGCAGGAAGGATCCCACACCCTCACCCCTGCACCACCTCTGCTCCCTCCCCTCCCGTTCTGAGGGATCCTCTGGGACAGCGAGGGTGGGGCCCGCACAGGACCTCTGCGGGCCCTGCACGTCCCAAGCCTCCTCTGCTGCGCTGGTCCCCTGGCCGTGAGATGCCCCAGGCCCATGTTCCCAGGAGGCAGGGTGACAGAGAGCGCGGCACCCAAACCACAGGCCCTCCTCTGACACCCGGACCCTCACGGACGAATGTCACCGTGATGTCTCTGGAAGGGACAGGTTGGCTGGACAACCCCCCCACCACCACCACCCCAATGTCAGTTGAGATGCGTGACTGAAAGGTGTCCTGGACCAGAACGTGCCTTCCTAGAGCAGGGACCCGGCCGCAGCCCTTCTTCCCAGCGGCCCTAGATCACCGCCCTGTGTGCGCGCCCCAAGGTGGGCTTGCGTGAGGGCTGCAGGAGAGCAGAGAGCAGAGGCCACTCACATGAGAAAGCAGGAGAGAGCTTCTGCGTCGGGGCTCTGCGGGAGGTGCCTCCGGGCCAGCGACTTGAAGCGCTGCCAGCGCCGGAAGTTCTCGTAAACACTCTTGGGGTTACAGGAGTCCTCGGGCGAGGCCGTGGTCCGGCTCCTGGAAGCTCCGTGAGGCTGTGGCCTGGCGTCGACTGGGGGCACGACGGTGGTCAGCTGCGCGGCTGGGGGCTGAGCCGGAGGTGGAAGGCTTGGGGCCGAGCCTCCCTTGCCAGCCTGGGAGCCCCCATGGGCCGAGGCAGGCATGCTGGTCTCCACCGCAGAGGCTGTCACGAAGAGGGGTGCGGGACACGCAGCACCCCCACAGAGGGCCCCTGGAGCACTCCAGCTGAGGGGGGCCTGAGTGAGGACGATGGTCTGAGTCTGGGGGGTCACTGAGCACCCCTGTTCTGACCGGACCTGCACAATGACATTGCAGGTCCCAGTCCCATTGGGGCCGAGGCCAGCCTCTCCTGCCACCAGCGGAGTCCTGGAGAAAGCTGGCAGCACCAGGGGGCCACCAGGAGGGAATGGCGGGGTCATGAGGGGCGGCGGGTGCTGCCCCCACAGTGGCCGGTGAGGGGCGCCGGCAGTGGGTGCGGGGAAGGGCCGTGCCATGAAAGCAGACAGGGAGGCTCCTGGGTCCGTGGCCACATGGGGTCCCAGCACTGCAGATGCTGTGGACAGAAGGAAAGGGCCGGATGGGGTCAGAGAACCCGCAGCCGGGAGGGAGGACCCGGGGCCCCCTTAGCCCCGGGGAGCAGAGCAGTGAATCCCGTGGCATCGCGTGAGGGGCATCACGGGAAAAGGTGCGGTTTGCCAGTGTCCGAGAGTGATGTCCATGCTCTGGCCTCCCGCAGGGAACTCCCGCCCCCGCCCCTCCCACCACGACATCCTGTCTGCACAGGCGGTTGGGCCAGCACTGCCTCTGAGAACCACCCACGGACCCCCCAGACACGACTCTCCAGCCTCACGGGCTGCCTCCCAAGACGTGGGCCTGGCTGGACCCCTGACCTGTGGGAAGTGGCCTCCGCGGGCCCCCTGGCAGCTGGGGACCTTCTGCAAGGTCCCTCCTAGGCACCTGTAGGGCCTCTGTGAACGGACAGCGTCTGAACCATTCGGGCCCCTCTCCCGCCAGCCTTCCCGTTCCCGACGCTCCCTGGGAATCCCACCCTCTCCTTCCCGGCCCAGCACAACCGAACAAGAACGCTTGACCTGGATCTCTGCCAGGAAAGCTCCCCCCAAACCCTGCGGTAAGCCCGTCTCAGAACCATCCACACACCCCGGACACAGGGCCAGGGTCCAGCAGCCCAGAAAACAGGACAAGAGGAAGCAGGTGGGAACTGCGTTTCCTCAAGAGGGAGAGCGACCCAGAGCGGCTGAGGAACCCGAGCCCTACCTTGAGGCCTCCCGGTGCCCCGACCCTGCTGAACCCAAGACAAGGCCTCCGTGGCCTGCGGACACGTGGGCTCGGAGTGACCACCGGCCCAGGTCTCGGGGAGGACACGTCACTGCACACTTGGCCGCACACAGCCCCATGCAACGACGTTCTGGCTAAGACCGCCTCTCCGCCTGCCCCGGCCCGCGCCGCCGGCAGGACACACTCCCACCTCTCCCTGCAAACTGCCCAAGGAGGCGTGTGCCCCCGGAGAGAGTCGGCGAGAGGGCCGCCGTCCTTTCTCCACACACAGGGCGTTTCCCCCGACAGGGCCTGACCCACCTCCAAGGAGCCCCTCCCCAAGGTCCTTGCAGGTTTCTGCAGACTCCCGGCCTCTCGGCCCCCAGGCCAGCTGTCCTTGGGGGTCCAGTGCGCTCCCTTCCTCTGCCTAACCCCACCGGAGTGCCCCTGGCCGGCGTCACATTTGAATCCCGAGGACTTCAGGGGTGGCCTGGGCCCTGACACGTCCAACCCAAGCCAAAGGCTCACCTCCTTGTAAAGCCATCCCCACAGGCAGAGGACGCCGCCGCCTGGCAGCCTCCACACTGAGGAAAGTCAGGTCCGGGCCCCACACGGTGAGCTGCTCCAGGAGACAGTCGGGACCCAAGCCAAGGACGGAAAAGTTTGAATCTAAACAGGGCGAGAACGCAGGACTTCATGACATTCTGTGGCGGGGGAGGGGCGGAGGGCCCCTGCCCTGGCTGGGGTGGGGAGACATTCCATGAGTCGGGCTCTGGCAGGTGGGCCAGAACCCCAGGTTCCTTTCGAACGATGCAGGGGCAGCACAGTTGGGGCGCGCGCCTTTCCAGGCAGTTCAGACACTGTTTTCCAGATTCACCGCACCAAGGTGTGACCCGGTGCTCCTTGGCTCGATTTTGTGTCCAGAGACCTCGGCTCGTGTCCCTCCACCCGCTCTGCTTCCTACCTGGCTCTTGACTCCTTCAACAGGGGCTGCGCAGGGGCGCCTCTTCCTCCCACCTCCTACTCCTGGCAACCCGGCCCCTTTCTCCCAGGAACCCAGGGTTACCTGTGTCTTTTAGATCTTCAGAGAGATGCATTGTGCCTCAAAAAGTCAATGTACGCCCTTCGTTTCTTGAAGAATGAAAGCCTATTTCTCTCCGGTTGAAGGTTGAGAGAGGTCCCAAAATGTGTGTGGATATGCACAGTGATTCTTCTTGTCCTGGTAATGTGGCTCCTCTCCTCCTTTCTGGGGGCTAGATTCCCAGAAGAAGTGCTACAGTCCTCTAAAATTCGGAGGGCCCCATCGAATGGGGTGGCCAATTTTAGCAAATAACAATAATGGACACTCAATTAAATTAGGATCGCAGATAAACATGGAATCAGCGTTCACAAGAGTTGTGTCCCATGCAATATTTGAGATACACTTTTCATGCAGATCTTTCCCCCCTTTATCTAATTTTGCATTGAGGTGGGATTCTCTATTTTATCTGGCATCTCTACCAAAAATGTGTAACGTACCCAGTTATTATTAGTCCCTTACCTGTGAGAAAAAGATCTTGGATATGAACACTCCAGAGTGCTATCTCGGCTTCACTGCAAAGCTCATTTGTGTACACACACACACACACACACACACACACAGTATCTGCGGGCTCTTTGAATGATTTGGAATTTGGAAGAGCCATCATATATCACTGAGTGTCTAGGCTTAGTGGGGGTGAGGACAGAAAGAAGGCATAGATCTTCCCCTTTCTTACTTCGAAGGGGCATAGAAAGACCCGATAGCCCTGGTTTTTTGAGCCGTTACAATCCCTGCTCATGAAATGGATGTGCCCCTTGAGACAAAGCCTCCTGGGGTATCCACTCCTATCCATTTCCCACTCACACAACCAGCTTCCTCTAAGGGCTGGCCGGCCACTCTGAGCCTGGAAGCCCTGCTCTGGGCTTGCAAATGGTAGACCCTCGTTCTTTGGAATCCAGGCTCACACTGAATGGGGTCCCATGTACGTGGGAATCATGGTAGCACCCCTTCAAAATCTCACGGACTCTTATCTTCATGGTTCACGTCAATGTCAGTTTATTGGGAACACAGTGATGCGAAGGAGCATTGATTGGTGTTTTCCTTGTGAGAAGAGAGGACTGTCAGGAAATGGGCCAAGGGTGATGAGGGCTGAGAACTTCAGAGGCTGAAGCCAGATGTCTCGGGAGACAAGCCTCATTCCCACCGCCATGACGGCAGAGTTCCTACGACAGCAGGGTGTCGGGGAAGGAAAGGGAGCGTGAGAAGGATGGCTCCGCTCTGAACTGGCACTGAACAAGAACTCCTTTTGGTTAAGGCGCTGAAACCCTTCTTGCCTCCCTCCACCCTCCTCAAAGGAAAGCCGACTCCAAAGACCACTGTTGGGTGAAAAGGAACCTGGGGCCATTTTGAAGGGGAAGGGCCATGGACTGTGAGCCCAGGGCCTGGGCTGCTTCTCCCCCTCACCCCGTGTTACAGTTGTGGAACAAGTCACTTCTCAATTCCTGCCCCATTTCCTCATGATTTTAAGTGTTCTCCCAACACACCCCGTGACTAGGTCTAGGCAATATTGATATGGAATACTTCAGGAGCGTCCCACCAGCCACCTGAAGGAAGGGAGCTGCATGGTGTGGCCCTATGGGACACTTCCCAGGCCTTTCACCCTATGCAGCCCTCACGTGGCCCTCCACACACACCCCTGCCTGTTCTCTCCCGCAGCTGCTCCACGCACGCTTCCTTGATCTTAGCTGGGGACATGAGCTGAGAGCAATTCAGGCAAATCTCAGGGAACTTAATTTCAAAGATCCGTGTTGGGGACTGGAAAAAGAAACAACTTGGAGACATTTCTCAGGCCTTGAGCTCTTATCTTGGGAAGCCTGAAATGATTTCCAGCCGACTTCCCGTTAGAGAGATGCCGACGGAAACTGCTGCACCTGGCGAAAGCACCTCCTTCCTGCTTCCTGCCCTTGTCCTGTCATTCCGTCAAGTTGCCACAAGATTCTCACTCATGGCTCAGATGTAGGATCTGAGGGAGCCTTCCCGGGGCCACTGATACAAAAGTGGCACTGTGGGAAAAGGATCTCGGCTCAATTCTGCAACCACTTCTGTACTGCTTCAAAATCCTACAGCCCAGAAGCAGATGGAATCAAATTCGCCCAAATGCAATTTGGGAAGACCGGTGGTGGAAGGCACCACCAGAAATCCTTCCCGTGCTGGTCTCTGAGCATGCCTGTAGTGACTGCTCAGAGAGAGCCATCTCTGGACAGGGCTCACAGGTCTGCGAAGGGCCATGACCTCCACCCAGTCAGAGGACACTGGCAGAAGGCGAGACAGCAGGCTTGTGTGCTGTGGAGTCTTCTTCCCGTGCACTTGGAGGTGGGCCGTGCGACGCTCGCGAGGTCCGCGGTGCCCGGAAACAGCCCTCCTCTGGCAACGGACTGGAAAGAGATGGCATGATTGAAGCTTCTTCCAAAAATGTCACACAAAGTCAGGGCAATCCGTTGCATCCTTTTTTCACGCGCACTGAAGTTCTTCGATATTCCAGAAGAGGAGGGAGGGCAGAGCAAAACTGCGGCCACGCCGCCTGCTAGGTCACCTGAAACAGGCGCGTGCCGACCCAAGGCGGAAGACGAGCCTTGCGAGGAAAGCTGTGTGGACGACGCTCACAGTCACTGAGCAGCTCCGCCAAGAAACCTGTTGTGTACAGGCTGTGCCCCGGGGAAAGTCTGGGAATGGAGTCAGGGCAGATCGCGTCTCGAGTGTTCCCCGGGTCTGGATTCTCCGCCAGAACTGTGCTTCCATGGAACCTTGCGGGGCTCAGGGGTTCAGCCGGGCGCAGAGGGCGCAGAAAGGCGGGAAAGAGCAGCCGACGCGCAGTCGGGACGGAGGTGGCCGCCCGCCCGCCCGCCCGCGGGGCCCTCGGGCTTCTTCGGAGGCACCTGTCCCAGGTCGTTCGCAAGGTCGCGTCTGAGGCCAGGGAGTGCACGCCTGCGATGGTAGGGCCCTGAGCGCTCACTTCCCACGCGCTGGCTAGAAGGCAGGAGGACCGCAAAGAGTGCGGGAGGGTAGTCGTCCCCGTGCAGCCCCCGGGTCTTGGACCCATCGCTTCAAGCCTCTCCTGCAGGCCTCTCAGGGCCCGTTTGGACTTGCCCCGCGCGCGCACGCGCACGCGCACGCGCACACCTCCCCATTGCGGGGCTGAAAGTCTCCCGGACACTCCCCTGCAACGGCCGCCAGCATCTGTTGAGTCTGCCGGTGGGAGAAGGCGCGCCTGCGCAGGCACGGGGGTAGCGTTCCCTAACGGTTCCCTGGCTGGGGGCGGGGCCGTGCGTGGCCGCCTCGTGCTTGCGTGAGGTAGGCTTGAAGATGAGGGCGCGCGCTCCCCGGCGTGCGGGGTGGCGGCCCGCGGTCTGTGCACCCCTGAGGTTTGGCCCGCGGGGAATGTAGCCCTGGTCAATCAATGTGAGGCTTCGCCGCATGCTGAGGTGCGTCGCGCAGACCCTCTGGCAGTTCGGTGTTCCAGCCTGGATCCTGCTGTGGTGAGTACGGTTCCTGCGAGTTTCCTGCGGGGTCCTCGTGAGGTGGCGGGTTTGGGGCCTGGCGTCCACACTTGGGTACCTGGGGTCCAGGCTGCCCGTCGGTCTGGGGTCCGTGCCTGGGGGTTTGGGGTACCGGGGACACGAGGGTCTGGCTTCCGTGCTCGGTGATTTGGGGGTCTGTTCTCTGGTGTTTGGGGAACCAGGGGCCCGCGGGTCAGGGTTCTGCACTCGGTCTGGGATACGAGGGGGCCCGAGGGCTTGGGGTCTGTGCTCGGGATTTTGGGGTCTGCGTTCGGGCATCTGGGGACATGAGGGTCTGGCTTCCGCGCTCGGGGATATTGGGGTCTGAGTTCGGGTGTCTAGGACACTAGGGTCCCCGGGGTCTGGGGTCCGCGCTTGCGGGTCTGGGGTACTGGGGGCCCACGGGTCCGGGTTCTCGTTCGGGGGTCTGGGGTCCAGGCTTCGCACTGGTCACCTCCGTGTCCCGGGGCCTGCTGTGTGGAGCGGGTCTGCGGCAATTAGGGGTGGTAGTTCACCACGTGAGTATAGGCGCTGTGGCGAGGTGCGCGGAGCGCAGGTGGGGCTGATGGAGGAGCGAAGCAAAAACAAAGGATGGCCGTAGGTACCCATTAGGTGTATGGAATTTACAAAGAAGAGTGTTGTAGCTATGTAATTACTGGTAAATACGTGCTGCACATCCGTCATGTGGTTCAAATTAAGTGTGTGTGTGTGTGTGTGTGAGTGAGTGAGTGAGTGAGAATTTTGGGGGAGAGCTGGTTCTGATTCTGAAGCCTTAGCCAGCCCACTACTGCGTGTTCATTTGGGACTTAAGGTGGTGGTGTATGCTCCTATTCTGTGGGACTGAAGGGACTGTGTGGGTATGTTTCTAGTGCAAGATGTATGTCTGTGTGTTCATGGGTTGTTGAGATTTTGCACTTGTTTTGGGGGGTTTGTGGTGTGTATCAGGAGATGTGGTTTATGTGTCTTTGTGGTCTCTGGTGGATTGTAGAACTTCATGGCAGTGGGTGGTTTTGTGCATGTCATATTCGAGTCTCCTGGGAATATGTTTAATGACTTCCTAGTTTGAGGTTTATTTGTGTTTTTATATAGTAGGAATCTGACTGGGATATCCTCATGTGTGGGTTGGTGAGGTCTATGTGGATATTTGGGACTAACAGGAAGTCCTGGGTGTGTTTTTTTGAGGGTGGGGGAGTTAAGTTTATTTAGAGGGTTTGAGTTGTAATTCAGGCATACTCAAGGTGTTTGAATAACACGCTTGTGATTTAGGACTTTGGGAATGTCTGTGTATGGGTGTTAGCCCTGTGAATGTTGGCAATTTGTGTGTAATGTCAGATTTGGAAGGGTTGTTATTTTTGGCATAGCGTCTATTTAAATATTTTCTGTGGAAATGAATAAAGGAAACCCTATTTAATAGGGACTTGGAAGCTCTCGGGCGCTACCACTCACTCCCATTTGTAGACCCAGTAGGATAAAGCATTCTTGACTACTCCAGCAGTGGAAGATTTTTCTCCTTGCCCAGCAGCAGCCCAGCGAATGAAAAGCTGCCACCAACCTGAACTCTTGATCTTCTCCAGTGAACTTTGATTCAAACCCCCTCCTCCCAGCTTACCCCTTTCCTCTCTAAAAACAAGCCCCTCTCCTTTGTTCTCTGCACTGCCTACAATTTATCATAGTTATCGTGTTCCAAATTGTACTTCCTCTGCTGTTCCTGAATAAAGTCATTCTGCTGGTAAACTGACTGGCTATTCTATGTTTAAGGTTGACATTTTGATGTCATCATCCGTTACAGATGGATCCTCTGTGCATTCAGGGCACACTGATTACATGCATTTTTTTGGTGATTTTCAGGAGCTGTGAGCACATATCTGGGGGTGTAAGGGCAAGTGTGTGACTTACAGGATTGGTGGTATGTCCCATATATGCAGATGAATGGGTTGGTGTATGAATGGGGAGTGGGTAAGGTGTAGGCTTAATCTGTATTCTGGAAGATGGTGGAGTTATTGAGTATTTGAGAGTGATTATGTGTTTGTGGGTAATGTGAAGCTTCATGTGTATTTGGGGGTATAAGGTAGTATGTTTTCATTTTTGAAGCATGCTGGGTAATTTGGGGTATATTGGGGGTATGAGAAACCTGTGTTTGTTTATGTTCATGGAGCATGGCAGATGGGGTAAATATTTTTATGGCATGTATTTTCATTTTTCATTAGGGGATTATTAGTACATATCTGGGAGTACTTTTGTATTGATACAGTAATGAGATACGTTTATACAGGGGAGCTGGATTGTATTTGCATGTATTGGGGGTATGTAATATGGTTTTGTGAGTATTAAGGAATGTGGAAGTTTGAAATCCTTTTTAAATTGGGACCTGAAAGGGTTTTACATGAATTTATATATGATGTGCTAGAGATGTTTCTTTGTGTTGTAGGAGTGTTTACTGGTTTGTGTTTACATTTATCAGCACGTGGTGAATTATATAAGGTTATTCATAGGATTTGGGGTTGTCAGGAATAGTCAAAGTGATTTTCTTTGGAGTATGCTAGGGTTTTTGTACATTTTTTGGCATGTCTGGGGATTGTGGTGGTAACGTATTTTAGAAATGTGAGGATGGTGTATAGAGTTTTGGGTAATGTCTATTTGGAGATTGGGGGAGTGTATGTGTGTTTGTGTTCATGGGTGTGTAAGGGTCATGAGTGTAGGGTACAAGGGTTGTTGGTGTTTTGAGTACATCTGAGTGTGAAGGGTGTATGTATATTCATGGCTAGTTTGTGAGTATGTATGTTTGTGGGTTCAGGGATCCACTTCTGTTACTTCTGGAATGTAATGGTTGAAGAACTTGGTGGGTTGCTTATATGCATGCTTTCAGTGTTTGTGGGGGTATTTTATGGATTTGGTAAGTTGGGTTGATTGGCTGTGTGTGTATTTGGGTTCATTGGTGGCTTATGGGGTATGTATTCTACAAAATGCGGATGTTCGGTGTGTGTATTTGGAAACAGTCTGTGTAGGTTGTGTATGTTTTCAGAAATTGTAGAGTATGTGCATTTTAGAGGTGTGAGATTGTGGGAATATTTTTGGGTGGTTCATGAAACAACTGTATATGTGGTACTTTTTGAGGGCCTGTCCTTTTCCTTTTAGGCTATTTATTGTAAGCTTGTGGCTAACATGTTAGCTGTTTGTTTGTGTGTGGGCATGTGTGTATATAGTTGTAGGCATGGCATGTGAGTATCTGAGGTAGGTAGGATTTTGCCTGTAAAAATCTAGTTAGTAAGAAGAGGTTTGTGTGTGTATTCAGGGTGCAGCTAGCAACTGTATGTGTTTAAGTGTACGGAAGACTGTACATTCCAAGATGTATTCTGGAAATATGTGGTATGTTTCTGTTTGTTCAGGGTATTACTTGGGGTACAAGTGGATTGTGTGCGCATGTCATATGAAAGGAGATAAGGTGCAATGGAACTGGCTTGTAGTAGCTTGGGATAGTTAATGGTGCATATATCTTCCTAGTTCTGTGACTTTAGGTGGAATTAGTCATGCTGAGAATATTAACACCAGGTGAATTGTTAAATGACACAGATTAACGCTTTACCACTTACCCCTAAGGAGCATCTTATGAAGCATTTGCCAGTATTTACCACTGGTGTGTGTGGCTGTGGTGTATGTGAAGCATACATTCAGGCATTGGTTGGGTATGTTTATGGAGTCTCTACATGAACTGTTTGCGGGGCATCTGTGGCTGTAGTCTTTGTATGTGTGCCTGGTCATTGTGAATCCCATGTTGCTCCTAATTGGTTCATCCATTCTTTGGGGCTAAAGAATATCTCCATTAATGTCAGTGATTTTTGGCTTCTCCTTATTTTTTAAAAAATTTATTTATTTGACAGAGATCACAAGTAGGGAGAAAGGCAGGCAGAGAGAGGAAGGAAAGCTTGCTTCCTGCTGAGCACAGAGCCGATGCAGGGCTCGATCCCAGGATCCTGGGATCATGACCTGAGGCGAAGGCAGAGGCTTTAACCCACTGAGCCACCCAGGCGCCTCTTGGCTTCTCCTTATGCAGATGGATTCAGGGGTGTCTGTATGCTGTACAGTTGGATGTTCCTTCAACATTCATGTTATCTTGTAGCCCCTATTACCCCTTTACCTGATTCTCACACACTAAGCCAATACTCCTCCTGACCTTAATCATCCCAGGGTTAGACACCAGGCAACAAGAGACAACCCCTATAGCCTAAAACCCACCAGAACTGTTCAAGCCAGGCAATCCTAAACTGTTTATTCAGCCCTGCCTTGCCTTTTCTGTGGACACTCCAGTAAAGAATCTGGCATAGTCTTCTTCCTTACTCCTGTTTCTGCCTTGTGCCCAAAACTGGTGTTTCCCTGGGGCTGTGCATGGTGTACTGTACCCTCCTGTTTGGAGAAATGCAAGTAATGAATGCTGCTTTCAGTGGCATTGGTGCTCCGTGTCATCATTCAGTCTATAAATTAAATCCTGGGTATAATTTTAGAACAATTTGCATTTAGAACAATTTACCAGCAGCATGACTCAGTGTTCAGTAGAGGGGGCTTACCTCTGCACTGCTCTCAGCTTCCCAGCTGATATTACCACACAGCTGGTTCTGCCCGAGAAGGCACCACCAGCTGTTGGCAGTTGTGCTTGGATGCTACCACTTTGTGCCATGTCCTCTGTATGCTGCCTTGGCATTCCAACTAAAATTTTTATAGCATCTTAAAGGTGGTATAGTGTAGGTCTGCAGGGGCCATAATTCCCTACTTCATGCCTTCCTCAGGAGGGTTGATCTCATCAGTCTTTTTCCTGAGACCTACATGACTAGCTTCTGGGCTGGGGGACCCCAGGGGTTACTAGAATAATGGGCTAACATACAAGGCAGAGGATTTCCCCAAATGTGAGCAAGGGGAGTCTTCCTCCACTAGACTGGGTTGGGAATGAGTCTGATCATCTAAGCCAATAGCGCTGATTCAGAAGTAGGCTACTGGTTTTTTCCATCGTTATTGAAGTATAATTGACATAGGACATTGCTTAAGATGTATGGTGTGATGCTTTGGTACACTTATATATTGTAAAATGATTGTTAAGAGAGGATTAATAAACACCTCCATCACTTCACATCATTTTTTGATAGTTAAACCATTAAAGATCTTCTTCTTAGCAACGTAATATCGTTAATGATAGTCACTGTGTTGTAAATTAGGTCCCCAGAACTAACTTGTCTTATAAATGAAAGGTTACGTCTTTGACCAACATTGTCCTGTTTTCCCCACTCTCTGGCTTCTGGCAATCACAACGATTCTGCTCTGTTTCCATGAGTTTAGCTTATTTACATTCCCTGTATAAATGAAATCATATAGTATTTGTCTTTCTCTGACTCACTTCACTTAGTGTAGTGCCCTCAAAGTCTATCCATATTGTTGTAAATGGAAGAATTTCTTTCTCTTTCATGGCTGAATATTCCAGTGTGTGTGTAATTATGTATGTATCTGTTGATGGGCACTTAGGTTGTTTACATATCTTGGCTGTTGAGAAAGCTGCAGTGAATATGAGAGTGGAGTTATCTTCTGATGAGGTGATTTCATTTCTTTTGGATATATACCCAGAAGTGGATTGCTGGATCATATGTTAGTGCTATTTTAAAAAAAATTTTGAGGAACATTCATATTATTCCCCATAGTGGCTGTACCAGTGTACATTACCACCAGTAGTGCACGGGGGTTCCCTTTTCTCTATTTGTTATCTCTTGTCTTTTTGATGATAGCCATTCTAACAGGTATGAGGTGATATCTCAGTGTGGTTTTTTTCCTCTTCCAATTTTTATTTAAATTCTAGTTATCTAACACATAATGTAATGTTGGTTTCAGAAGCAGAATTTAGTGATTCATTACATACATGTAACACCCAGTGCTCTTCATAACAGGTGTCCTCCTTAATACCCATCACTTCTCACTATGTTTTTTATTTTCATTTCACTGATGACTATTGATATTGAGCATCTTTTCATATACCTATGAGTCATTTGCATGTCTTTAAAAAAACTGTGTGTTTAGGTCCTTTGACCATTCTTAATTTGATTATTGGGGGGGAGGTTTGTTACTGAGTCATATGAATTCCTTATATATTTGGAGTACTAACCCTTTTCACTGTAGGTTTTCTTTCCATTTAGTTGAATATTTCTTCGCTAAAGCAGTAATGTTTAGTTTGATGTCCATTTTTTTGTTTATGTTTTTTTAAAGATTTTTACTTATTTATTTGACAGAGATTACAAGTAGGCAGAGAGGCAGGCAGAGAGAGAGAGAGGAGGAAGCAGGCTCCCCGCTTGAGCAGAGAGCCCGATGCGGGGCTCGATCCCAGGACCCCGAGATCATGACCTGAGCTGAAGGCAGAGGCTTTAACCCACTGAGCCACCCAGGCGCCCCTTGTTTATGATTTTGTTTCTGGTTTTGATGTTATATTAAAAAGCTTGTTGCCAAAACTGATGTCAAGATTATTTTTTCCCTGTGGTTTCTTCTAGGAGTTTTACAGTTTCAGATCTTGTGTTTAAATATTTAATCTATTTCTAGTTAATTTTTGTGAGTGGAGTAAGGTAGGGACCCAACTTGATTCTTCAGCATGTGATTATCCAGTTTTTCCAACACTATTTATTGAAGAGACTGTCCTTCCCCCAGTGAGTATTCTTGGCTCCCTTATCAAATATTAGTTAACTGTGTATTCATGGATTTATTTCTGGGATATTTACTCTGTTCTGTTAGGCTGTGGGTCTTTTTTTAATGCCAGTACCGTACTGTTTTGATTATTGTAGTTTTGTAATAAAGTTGGAAATGAGGAAGTTTGATACCCCCAACTTTATTCTTTGTCCATATTGCATTGGTATTTGTGGTCTTTTCTTACTTTGTACAAATTTTAGGATTTTTTTCCTATTTCTATGAAAAATGCCATTGAGTTTTTGATAGGGTTTGCATTGAAAATAGAATGGCCTTGGGTAGTGTGGATATTTTAATAATGTTAATTCTCCTGATCCATGAAAGATGGCATATCTTTCCATTTGTTTGTCTCTTCAGATTCTTTCACCAAAATCTTACTTTTTAAAAAAAGATTTTATTTATTTATTTGACAGACAGAGATCACAAGTAGGCGGAGAGGCAGGCAGAGAGAGAGGGGGAAGTAGGCTCCCTGCTAAGCAGAAAGCTCAATCCCAGGACCCTGAGATCATGACCTGAGCCAAAGGCAGAGGCTTAACCCACTGAGCCACCCAGGTGCTTCAAAATCTTACTTCTTAAGTGTTTAGATCTTTCATCTCTTTAGTTAAATTTATTCCTAAGTATTTTATTGTTTTTGTTGCTATTGCAAGTGAAATTCTTTTTGATTTCTTTTTCAGATGTTTGGTTGCTAGTGTATAGAAGCATAACTAAATCTGAAATGTTGATTTTTGTATCCTGTAATTTTACCTAATTTATCAGTACAGTTTGTTGGTGGGGTCTTTAGGATTATCTGTATATAAGATCGTATCATCTACAAACATAGACAGTTTTACTTCTTCCTTTTGATTTGCATGCCTTTTTTAAATTTCTTATTTTGCCTAATCACTCTGGCTAGGATTTCTAATACTTTATTGAATAGAAGTGGGGAGAGTAGACATTCTTGTCTTCTTGATCTTGGAGGAAAGCTTTTGGTATTCACCATTGAGTACAATGTTAGCCATGGGCTTGTCATAAATGGCCTTTATTCCCAACGTGGTTTTGATTTGACTCTCCCTGCTGGCTAATGATGATGAACATTTTTTTAATGTGTCTGTTAGCCATTTGTATGTCTTCTTTGGAGAAGTGACTGTCCGTTTCTTCTGCCCATTTTTTGACAGGATTATCTGTTGAGTTTGAGGAGTTCTTTATAGATCTTGGATATCAGCCCTTTGTCTATAGTGTCATTTGCGAATATCTTCTCCCATTTCATGGGTTGCCTCTTTGTTTTGTTGACTGTTTCCTTTGCTGTGCACAGGGTTTTTATTTTGATGAAGTCCCAAAGTTCACTTTCACTTTTGTTCCCTTTGCCTTTGGAGACATGTCTTGGAAGAAGTTGATGTGGCCAATGTCAAAGAGGTTACTGCCTGTGTTCTCCTCTAGGATTTTGGTAGATTCCTGCCTCATGCTGAGGTCTTTTATCCATTTCAAGTTTATCTTTTTGTATGGTGTAGGAGAATGATCGAGTTTCATTCTTCTATACATAACTGTCCAATTTTCCTAGCACCATTTATTGAAGGGACTGTCCTTTTTCCATTGGATATTTTTTCCTTGTTTGTTGAAGATTTTTTTTTTTTTTTAGATTTTATTTGTTTGACAGAGAGAGATCACAAGTAGGCAGAGAGGCAGGCAGAGAGAGAGAGGGGGAAGCAGGCTCCCCGCCAAGCAGAGAGCCCGATGCGGGGCTTGATCCCAGGACCCTAGGATCATGACCTGAGCCGAAGGCAGAGGCTTTAACCCACTGAGCCACCCAGGCGCCCCTGTTGAAGATTATTTGACCATAGAGTCCATATGTGGGTTCTCTACTCTGTTCCACTGGTGTATGTGTCTGTTTTTGTGCCAGTACCATGCTGTCTTGGTGATCACAGCTTTGTTGTAAAGCTTGAAATCAGTCAGCGTGATGCCCCCAGTTTTGTTTTTCTTTTTCAACATTTTCCTTGGTGATTCAGGGTCTCTTCTGGTTCCATACAAATTTTAGGATTGTTTGTTCTGGCACTTTGAAAAATGTCAGTGGAATTTTTATCGGGATGGCATTGAAACTATAGATTTCTCTAGGCAGTGTAGACCTTTTAACAATGTTTATTCTTCCGATCCATGAGCATGGAATGGTTTTCCATCTTTGTGTCTTCTTCAATTTCTTTCATGAGTGTTCTGTAGTTCCTCAAGCATAAATCCTTTACTTTTTTGGTTAGGTTTATTCCCAGGTATCTTATGGCTCTTGGTGCGATAGTAAATGGAATCAATTCTCTAATTTCCCTTTCTATATTTTTGTTATTAGTGTATAAGAAAGCAACTGATTCCTGTACATTGATTTTGTATCCTGCCACATTACTGAATTGCTGTATGAGTTCTAGTAG
Organism: Lutra lutra; assembly: GCF_902655055.1. NCBI lineage: Eukaryota > Metazoa > Chordata > Mammalia > Carnivora > Mustelidae > Lutra > Lutra lutra. Next base: position 3,452,884 of record NC_062290.1, on the reverse strand, counting down.
TTTGGGGGTGAAATCTTTTGGGTTTTCCATTCAAAGTATCATGTCATCTGTGAAGAGAGAGAGTTTGACTTCCTCTTTGCCAATTTGAATACCTTTTATTTCTTTTTGTTGTCTGATTGCTGTTGCTAGGACTTCTAGTACTATGTTGAACAAGAGTAGTGAGAGTGGGCCTCCTTGTCATGTTCCAGATCTCAAAGGGAAGGCTGTCAACTTTTCCCCATTGAGAATGATATTCGCTGTGGGTTTTTCATAGATAGATTTTATGAAGTTGAGGAATTTTCCCTTTATCCCTATACTTTGAAGAATTTTAATCAGGAACGGATGCTGTATTTTGTCGAATGCTTTTCTGCATCAATTGAGAGGACCATGTGGTTTCTCTCTCTTCTCTTGATTTGTTCTATCACATTGGTTGACTTGCAAATGTTGAACCACCCTTGCATCCCAGGGATGAATCCCACCTGGTCATGGTGGATAATCATTTTAATGTACTGTTGGATCCTATTAGCTAGGATCTTGTTGAGAATCTTGGCATCCATACTCATCAGGGATATTGGTCTGAAATTCTCCTTTTTGATGGGGTCTTTGCCTGGTTTGGGGATCAGGGTAATGCTGGCTTCATAGAAAGAGTCTGGAAGTTTTCCTTCTGTTTCCATTTTTTGAAACAGCTTTGGGAGAAGAGGTATTATTTCTTCTTTGAATGTTTGGTAGAATTCCCCCAGGGACTCCATCAGGTTCTGGGCTCTTGTTTTTTGGGAGGTTTTTGACCACTGCTTCACTCTTGTTATTAGACATTGGTCTATTCAGGTTATCAATTTCTTGCTGTTTCAGTCTTGGAAGTTTATAGGTTTCCAGAAATGCATCCATTTCTTATAGGTTGCTCAACTTACTGGCATATAGCTGTTGATAATAATTTCTGATGATTGTTTCTATTTCCTTGGTGTTAGTTGTTGAGATACTACCTTACACCAGTTAGAATGGCCAAAATTAACGAGACAGTAAACAAGTGTTGGAGAGGATGTGGAGAAAGGGGAACACTCTTACACTGTTGGTGGGAGTGCAAGGTGGTGCGGCCACTCTGGAAAACAGTGTGGAGATTCCTTAAGGAATTAAAAATAAAACTACCCTATGACCTGGCAATTGCACTACTGGGCATTTACCCCAAAGATACAGATGTAGTGAAAAATAGGGCCATCTGTACCCCAAATTTCATAGAAGCAATGGCCACAATTGCCAAACTGTGGAAAGGGCCAAGATGCCCTTCAACAGACGAATGGATAAAGAAGATATGGGTCCATATATACAATGGAATATTGTGCCTCCATCAGAAAGGATGAATACCCAGCTTTTTGTATCAACATGGACGGGACTGGAGGAGATTATGCTGAGTGAAAGAAGTCAAGCAGAGAGAGTCAATTATCATATGGTTTCACTTACTTGTGGAGCATAAGGAATAAACACAGGACATTTAGGAAGAAGAAAGGAAAAGTGAATTGGGGGAAATTGGACAGGGAGACAAACCATGAGAGACTCTGGACTCTGAGAAACAAACAGAGGGTTTGGGAGGGGATGGCATGGGGGTTAGGTGAGCCTGTTGGTGGGTACTAAAGATGGTATGTATTGCATAGAGCACTGAGTGTGCTGCATAAACAATCTTGGAACACTGGAAAAAATAAAATTTTAAAAATTGTCTTTATACAGAATTCGTGGATAGTTTTTTTTAGGGTTTTATTTATTTGAGAGAGACAGTGAGAGAGAATACAAGTTGGGCGGAGAGGCAGAGTGTGAGGGAGAAGCAGGCTTTCTGCTGAGCAGCGGGTCTGACATAGGACTTGATCCCAGGACTCTCAGATCATGACCTGAGCTGAAGGCAGATGCTTAATGACTGAGCCACCCAGGTGCCCTCCTGGATAGTTTTTAACATAAAAGTATATTTTGTTTTGTCAAATGCTTCCTTTTGCATCTGTGGAGATGATCATTTTATCTTTTTACCAATGTGGTGTATTGTATTTATTGATTTTCATATGTTGAGCCAGCCTTACATCCCAGGAATAAATCCCCTTTGATTGTGTTTATGACCCTTGTAATATGCTGTTGAATTTGGTTTGCTAGTATTTTGTTGAGAATTTTTCATCCATATCTGTCAGAGATACTGGTCTGTAATCTCTTCTTATAGTGTTTTAATCTGGTTTGGGTATCAGAGTAATACCGGACTTATAAAATGAGTTTGGGAGTGCTCCCTCCTCTTCAGTTTTTTGGAAGAGTTTGAGAAGAATTCAAATTTAATTCTTCTTTAAATCTTTAGTAGTATTCACCTGGGAAACCCTTTGTCCTGGGTGCTTTTTTTCTTTGTTAGGAGGTTTTATATTACTGGCTCAATATCCTCACTTACTTGTCTGTTCAGATTTTCTGTGTCTTTATGATTCAGTCTTGGGTGGTTGTATGTTTGTAGGAACTTACCTGTTTCTTCTAGGATGTACAGTTTCTTGGTGTATAATAGTTCATAGTAGTCTCTTGTGATCCTTTGTATTTCTGTGGTATCAGTTGTAATATCTCCTCTTTAATTTCTGCTTTTGAGGTTTTTGTCCCTTTTTCTTAGTCTACTCAAAGGTTGTCAATTTTGTTCATTCTTTCAAAAATCAGCTCTTACTTTCCCTGGACTTTTCTGTTGTTCTTCTGGATTCTATTTATTTTTGCTCTGGTCTTTGCTTTTTCCTTCCTTTTTCTAACTTTGGGTATAGTTTTTCTAGTTTCTTGAGGTGTGAAATTAGGTTGTTTATTTGGGATCTTTGTTTTTAATGTAGACATTTTATCATTATATGCTTTCCTCTTAGAACTACCTCTTCTATATCCTTTAAGTTTTCGTATGTTGTTTTCCATTTTCATGTTTCAAGATATTTTATTTTCCTTTTGATATCTTCTTTAACCCTTTGGTTTTTCAGGAGTGTGTTAATTCCACACATTTGTGAGTTTTCCAGTTTTCCTCCTATTACTGATTTCCAGTTTTATAATATTGTAGTTTAAAAGATGCTTAGTATCAGTTCAGTCTTCATCTTTTTGTTAAGTAAGACTTCTTTTGTGACCCAGCATATGATCTATCCTTGAAAATAGTCCATGTGCATTTTAGAAGAATGTGTATTCTTTTTAAAAATTTTATTTATTGTGCTCGCTTCGGCAGCACATATACTAAAAATTTTATTTATTTAATTTTATTTTTCCTTATGTTCAGTTAGCCAACATATAGTACATCAAAAGTTTTTGTTGTAGTGTTCAGTGATTCATTAGTTGCATTTAACACCCAGTGCTCATCCCAACACATGTTATGCAGCTGTTGAATGGAATGCTCTGTATTCATCTGTTAGGTCCATTTGGTCTAAAGTATGGTTTAAGTTCAGTGTCTCCTTACTGATTTTTTTTTGGTCTAACTGATTTATCCATTGTTGAAATCCTCTGCTATTATGGTATTGTGGTCTCTCCCTTTCAATATGTTAGTATTTGCTTAATATATTCAGATGTTCTGATGTTGGGTGTATATAAATTTATGATATGTCTTCTTGATGAATTGACTCCTTATCATTATAAATGACCTTATTATTTTATTGTAGTATTTGAGTTAAAGTCTATATATCTAAGTGTAGCTATTCATGTTCTCATTTGCATGGATGGTTTTTTTTTCCATCCCTCACTTTCAGTCTTTGTGTGTCCTTGAAGCTGAAATTAATCTCCTGTAGACAGCATATTGTTGGGTCTTTTGGTGGAGGGGGTGTCTTTTTTTTTTTTTTTAATACATCTGCTATGCCTTTTGATTAAAGAAGTTAATCCATTTACATTTAGAGAAACTACTGATAGGTAAGGAATTACTAATGCCATCTTATTAATTGTACTCTGGCTATTTTACAGCTCCCTGTTCATCTCTTACTGTCTTTCCTTGTAAACTGATGATTTTCCATATGGTATACTTTAATGCTCTTCTCCTTGTTTTTTGTGCATCTACAGATTTTTCTTTTTGGTTACCATGAGGCTTACCTAAAACATCTTACAGATAAAACAGTCTATTTTAAGCTGATAACAACTTAATTCCAATTGCATACAAAAACTGTATCCTTTTACTCTCACATTTATAAACTCGCATTTTTAATCTCATTTTATGTTTTGGGTGTCAAAATTGCATCTTTTTATATTAGGTATTCTTTAACAAATCATTTCAACTATTGTTATTTTTAATACTTTTATTCTTTTTTTAAAAAGATTTTATTTATTTATTTGAGAGAGAGACAGTTAGAGAGAGCATGAGCAAGGAGAAGGTCAGAGGGAGAAGCAGACTCCCCATGGAGCTGGGAGCCCGATGTGGGACTCAATCCCAGGACTCTGGGATCATGACCTGAGCCGAAGGCAGTCGTCTAACCAACTGAGCCACCCAGGAGTCCCTTAATACTTTTATTCTTTAGGGGTGCCTGGGTGGCTTAGTCAGTTAAGTGTCTGTCTTTGGCTCAGGTTATGGTCCCAGTGTCCATTTCAGGCTCCATGCTTAGTGGAAAAGCCTGCTTCTTCCTCTCCCTCTGTTCTCCCCTGCCCCACTCATTTTTTCCCTCACTCTGCTCTCTCTCAAATAAACAAAATCTTTTAAGAAGTAGTTTTACTCTTTAATATTTGTGCTAGAGTTAGCTTATTTTCACAACACCATACTACATTATTATTTTTTTTTAAGATTTTATTTATTTGACAAACAGAGATTACAAGTAGGCAGAGAGGGAGGCAGAGAGAGAGAGAGGAGGAAGCAGGCTCCCTGCTGAGCAGAGAGCCCCATGCGGGGCTCGATCCCAGGACCCTGGGATCATGACCTGAGCCGAAGGCAGAGGCTTTAACCCATTGAGCCACCCAGGCGCCCCATCACCATACTACGTTATTACTCTATTCTAAATTTGTCTGTATACTTACCTTTAGCAGCATGTTTTATATTTTCATACATTTTCATTTTATCAATTAGTGCCATTTCCTTTCAACTTTAAGAACTTTTGGGGGCATCTGCATAGTGCCAGTCAGTTAAGCATCTGACTCTTGGTTTTGGCTCAGGTCATGATGTCAGGGTCATGGGATCAAGCATGCTCAGCACAGAGTCTGCTTGAGATTCTCTCTCCCACTGCCCTTCAGACTCATGCTCCTTCCCTCCCTCCCTCTCTCAAAATACATACATACATACATCTTTAAAAAAAAAGAACTTTCAGTATTTCTTATGAAGAAGGTCCAGTTTAGATCTGTGCCCTCAGCTTTTGTTTTTTTTGAGAAAATGTCTCTCCTTCACTTCTGAAAGACATCTTTGCTGGGTAATGTATTCTTATTTGGCAGTTTTTTTCTTTCTGCATTTTGAACTTATCATCCCACTCTCTCCTGGCCTGCAGGGTTTCTGTTGAGAAATCCACTGATATCACTTTATGGGGTTCCTTTATATGTGAGGGTTTTCTCTTAATGCTTTTAAAATTCTTTCTTGGGGTGCCTGGGTGGCTCAGTTGGTTAGGCAACTGTCTTTGGCTCAGGTCATGATCCCAGGATTCTTGGATTGAGTCCCTCATTGGGCTCCCTGCTCCTCTCGGAGGCTGCTTCTCTCTCTCCCTCTGCCTGCCCCTCTCCCCTGCTTGTGCTCTCTCTCTCTCTGTCATATAAATAAATAAAAATGAATAAAAATTAAAATTACTTCCTTCCCTTTGACTTTAGGCAGTTTTTAAATAATGCATATTTGAGATCATTTTGGATTGATATTTTGGTATGACTTATAGCTTCATGAACTTGTATGTCCAAATCTCTCCTTAGGTTGGAAAGTTCTCAAACTTTACATTTTTTTTCTTTTTCTTTCTTCTTTGGCTTAAAACAGAAATTTTTGTTATTTTATACATTGTTGTATTCATTTCAGATGTACAATATAATGATTCACGAGTTCCATATATTACTCAGTACTCATCAAGATAAATGTACTCTAAATCCTCATCACCTATTTCACCCATCCCCCTACCCACCATCAGTTTGTTCTCTACAGTTAAGAGTCTGTTTCTTGGGACGCCTGGGTGGCTCAGTTGGTTAAGCAGCTGCCTTCGGCTCAGGTCATGATCCCAGCGTCCTGGGATCGAGTCCCACATCAGGCTCCTTGCTTGGCGGGGAGCCTGCTTCTCCCTCTGCCTCTGCCTGCCATTCTGTCTGCCTGTGCTTGCTCTCTCTCCCTCTCTCTCTGACAAAAAAAAAAAAAAAAGTCTGTTTCTTGGCTTATCTCTTCCCCCCCATTTATTCATTCATTTTGTTTCTTAAATTTCACATGAGTGAAATCATGTGGAGTTTGTCTTTGACTTATTTCACTTAGCATACACTCTAGATCATCCCTGTTGCAAATGGCAAGATTTCATTCTCTTCATGGCTATATAATATTAAATTATATGTATATACACTGTCTTCTTATCCATTCATCTATCAGTGGATACTTTGGCTGCTTCCATAATTTGGCTATTGTAGCTAATGCTGCTGTAAACATTGGGGTGCATGTATCCCTTTGATTCAGTATTTTTTTATTTGGGGGGTAAATACCCGGTAGTGGAATTACTACATTGTAGGGTAGTTCTATTTTTTCCCCCATTTTTTTCTTATTGTGTATTCTGGAAACCCATTTTCTCAGATTTAGGGTTGCTGTTAGGATTATAATTAAGACATGTGCCTGTTATTTTTCAGCCCAGAGAATTCTTCAGAAGCTTGGGTTAGGATTAGGTTTAGGTTTAGGGTTAAGATTAAGTTTATGGTTAGGGTTACAGTATGAGCCTGGTATTTTGCTGTTCAGGGATCTCTACAGAGAATAAAACCCCAGAATTATGCTTGGGTGAGAGCAGACATGGCAACCATTTACAAAGCTGAAGCAAGGAGGGTATTAGGGAACCTAAGTATTCTTTAAATAGATCTTGAATTGGTCCTTCTGTTTTTATCTCTACCTTCACATGCACTTCCACTACCAATTAATCTCCTGGGGTCATCTACAGGATAACTAGGCTGCTTTTCAGCTCTCCTTATCATGTTCCAGAAGCTACTTCCTCATATCTAGGGTGGTTAGAGTTAGGGTTAAGATATGTGTTAGGGTATATACCTGGTATTCTGCAGGTCAGAGACTTCTCTAGAGAATAAAATCCTAGACCTCTGCCGAGGTTATGATTAGTGTTTGATTCAGGGTTAGCCATTAGGGGTAATTGGTTAGGAGTTAGGAGTTAGGATTTAGGGTATGTGCCTGGTATCCTGAAGTTCAGAGACCTCTCCAGAATGTTAGGCTTAGTGTTTAAGTTAGGGTTTAGTGTTAGGGGTTGGAGATTATTGTTTATGGGTTATGGTTATGGTTAGGTTTAGCTTTTATGGATTAGGATTAGTGTCAAATTCAGGTTAGGGTTAGGATATGTGTCTTATATTTTACAGTTCAGAGATCTCTCCAGATGTTAGGGTTAGGGTTAATTTTGGAGTTAGGGTATGTGCCTGGTATCCTGTAGTACAGAAACCTCTTCAGAGAATAAAACCCCAGACTTCTGCTGGGGTGAGAATAGACATGGCATCCACCTAGGGTAATTATATTTTAATTTTTTGAGGAATCTCCAGTGGCTTCACCAGTTTGTATTTCTTCAACAGTGCATGAGGGTTCCTTTTTTCCACATCACTGCCAACACTTGTTTTGTCTTTTTTTTTATTTTAGCCATTCTGACAGGTGTGAGGTGATGTGTCATGTGTTTTTGATCTGCATTTGATGATGAGTGACGTTGAGTGTCTTTTCATGTGTGTCTTTTGGCCATCTGTATGTCTTTGGAGAAATGTCTATTCATGTCTTCTTCCCATTTTTAAATTGGATTTTTTGTTTCTTTGGTGTTGACCTGTATAAGTCCTTTATGTATTTTGGATATTAAGCCCCTATCAGATGTCATTTGCAGATATCTTCTTCCATTCAGTAGGTTGTCTTTTAGTTTTGTTGATTGTTTCCTTTACTGCATATAAGCTTTTTATTTTGATATAGTCCCAATATTTTATTTTTGCTTTTATTTCCCTTGCCTCAGAGATATATATAGAAAAAATGTTATGGCCAGTATCAGAGTAATTACAGCCTGTGCTCTTCTCTATGACTTTTTGGTTTCAGATTTTATATATATATATATATATATGTGTATATATATATATATATATATATATATATATATATATATATATAAAATTTTTTAAAGATTTTATTTATTTATTTGACAGAGAGAGATCACAAGTAGGCAGAGAAGCAAGCAGAGAGAGAGGAGGAGGAGGAAGCAGTCTCCCTGCCGAGTAGAGAGCCCAATGCAGGACTTGATCCCAGGACCCTGAGATCATGACCTGAGCTGAAGGTAGAGGCTTAACCCACTGAGCCACCCAGGGGCCCCAGATCTCATATTTAGCTCTTTCAGTCCATTTTGAGTTTATTTTTGTGTACGGTATAAGAAAATAGTCCAGTTTCTTCTTTTGCATGTAGCCATCCAATTTTCCCAACACCATTTGCTGAAGATCTTTTCATAGTTTAAATCCAGAAATCTATTCCTGTTAACTTCTCATTCTCTTCTTTCCCCTACACCTGGCAACCATTTATTTTTTCTATCTTTGTGATTTTTGACTACTTTGGGTATATATCATTTAAGTGAAATTTCACAATATTTCTCTATATTTTATGACTGGCTTATTTCATTTAGCATGTCCTTAAAGTTTATCCATATTGTGCTACATTACATCCTTTTTAAGGCTAAATAATATTTTATTTTCTCTGTATATAGCACATTTTGCCTATCTGTTCATTGGTTGGTGGACCCTTGGGTTGTTTTAAATAATGTGACCAATGCTGCTATGAACATGAGTGTACAACTGTTTCTTCAGGACCCTATTTTTTGGGGGGTATGTTCTCAGAAATATAAGTGCTGGGTCCCATATTGATTTTATTTTTAATTGATTGAGGAACAGTCATACTGTTTTCCACAGTAGCCATACCTTTTTACCATTTTACATTCCCAACAGTGCACTAAGTCCTTGCCAACACTTTCTTTTCCTTACAGTAACCATCTTGATAGGTGTGAGGTAATATCTCATTGGGGTTTTGCTTAGCATATCCCAAATGGTAAATGATGTTGAGCATCTTTTCATGTGCTTATTGACCATTTGTGTATCTTCTTTTTATACAACAACTGCCCATTGTTGAATCAGTTTTTTGTTGTTGAGCTTTAGGAACTCTCTATTCCAGATAGCGATCCATTATCAGATACATGATTTACATATGTTTTCTCCCATTCTATATGTTGCCTTTTTACTTTGTGTATAGTGTCTCTTGATGTTAAAATTTGATTTTGCTCATATGTGGAGTTTAAGAAAAAAAAACAGATGAATATAGAGTAAGGGAAGGAAAAATAAAATAAGAATACAGGGAGGTTGGGGCGCCTGGGTGGCTCAGTGGGTTGGGCTGCTGCCTTCGGCTCAGGTCATGATCTCAGAGTCCTGGGATCGAGCCCCGCGTCGGGCTCTCTGCTCGGCGGGGAGCCTGCTTCCTCCTCTCTCTCTGCCTGCCTCTCTGCCTACTTGTGATCTCTCTGTCAAATAAATAAATAAAATCTTAAAAAAAAAAAAAAAAGAAAACAGGGAGGCAAACCATAAGAGACTCTTAACTATAGGAAATAAACCGAGAGAGTTGCTGGAGGGGAGGTGGGGGAATGGGGTAATTGGGTGATGAGCATTAAGAAAGTCACTTGATGGAATGAGCACTGGGTGTTGTATGCAACTGATAAGTCACTAAAAATTCTATCTCTGAAACTAATAATACAGCATGTTAATTAAGTTGAATTTAAATTTTTAAAAATTTTTTGAAAATTTTCATAATGTCCAATTTTCTATTTTACATTGCCTGTGCCTTTGGTGTCATATTAAGGAGGGCACTTGTTGTGATGAGCACTGGCTGTTATATGCAAGTAATGAATTGTTGAACCTTTACATCAAAAACTATTGATGTACTATATGGTGGCTAACTGAACATAATTAAAAAAAAAAAAAGAAAAAATTGTTGCCAAATCCTGTGGCATGAAGCTTTAGTCCTGTGTTTTCTTCTAAGAACTTTATGTTTTAGGTCTCACATTTAAATTTAAGTTCTTGATCCATTTTAAGTTAATTTTAGTTATGTGGTGTTAGGTAAGGGTCCAGCTTCATTATTTTGCACATGCATAACCAGTCTGCTGAAAAGGCTGACTTCTCCATTGAAAAGTCTGGGCACTCTTGTCAAAAATCATTTGACTGTATGCAGGGGTTTACTTGTGGGCTCTCTGTTCTATTCCATTGGTCCATATGTGGTTTCTTTATGCCAGTACCACACTCTATGGATTAATGTAGCTTTGTAGTAGGTTGAAATCAGTGTAAATTTTGTTCTTTTTCAGTATTATTTGGCTATTAGGGTCCCTTGAGATTCCATATAAATTTTAGAGTAGGTTTTTCTATTTCTATTTTGGCAAAAATTCCATTGAGACTTTGGTAGGTATTGCATTGAGTCTTTGGGTAATATTGACATTTCAGCAATATTGTCTTATAATCCATGAGGATGGGATATGTTTCCATTCATTTTTGTCTTTCTAATTCCTTTCAGCAGTGTCTTAGAGTTTTCATTGTGTCTTTCACCTCCTTGATTAATTCCTAAGTACTTTATTCTTTTTGATGCTATTGTAAATGGAATCGGTTTTTATGATTCCTTTTCAAATTGTTCATTTTTGTGGATAGAAATGAAACTGATTTTTGTGTGCTGACTTTATATCCATCCTGTTACATAGCTGAATTCATTCTAACATTTCTTTTGTGGAATCTTTAAGGTTTTCTACATATATCATCTGCAAACAAAGATAATTTTGTTTGTTTTTCTTGCTTATGCTCTGGCTAGGACCTCCTATTCTCTGTTGAATAGAAATTGTGAAAATGAGGATCCTTGCCTTGTTTCTTTTATTTTTTTTTTCTTTTTTCTTTGAAGGAACAAGAGCACATGTGTGAGCATGAGCCATGGAGGGGGACTAACATGCCCAGTATGGAGCCTGATTTGAGGCTTGATCTCAGGATCTGGAAATCATAACCTGAGCCAGAAGTCAAGAGTTGAACGCTTAACTGACTGAGCCACCCCAGGTACCCCAGCCTTGTTTCTGATCTTAGAGGAAAAGTTTTCAGTCTTTCACCTTTGAGGATTGTTTGCTGTGGATTTTTCCTACATGGCTTTTATTATGTAGTATTAATTTTCTTCTATTTGTGTCTTGTAAAGTGTTTTTATTTTGAAAGAATGTTGAATTTGGTCAGATGCGTTTTCTGCATCAATTCAGATTATCATGTGGGTTTTTTCCCTTCATTCTGTTAATGTGGTGTAGTGATTTGATTTTTCTTTGTTGAGCCTTCCTTACATTCTAGGAATCCCATTTGGTCATGCTGTACAATCCTTTTAATATGCTGCTAAATTCTGTTTGCTTTTATGTTGAGGATTTTTGCATAAGTGTTTATGAAGGATATTAGTCTCTAGTTTTCTTCTGCTGTCTTTGCATGGCTTTGCTATCAGAGTTATTTATGTTGACCTCATAGAATGAATTAGGAACTGATCTCTTCAATTAATATGGAAAAGTATGAGAAGGGTTAATACTGCACTTTAAAATGTCTGGTAAGGGAGCCTGGGTGGCTCAGTGGGTTAAGTCTCTGCCTTCAGCTCAGGTCATGATCTCAGGGTCCTGGGATCAAGGCTCTCTGCTTGGCAGGGAGTCTGCTTCTCCTTCTCTCTCTCTCTGCCTGCCTCTCTGCCCACTTGTGATCTTTCTCTCTGTCAAATAAATAAGTAAAACCTTTAAAAAAAAATAAAATGTCTGGCAAAATTCACTATTGAAGCCATCAGGTCCATAAGAAACATATTGATAATATGTTATATTATCATATTATCATATTATTAACAATATTATCAATATTGTTGATATAATAATATTATATTAATATAATATTAATATAATATTAACATATTATCAATATGTTTCTTTACTTTGTTTTCTTTGCTGGGCAATTTTTAATAACTTATTCAATTTCCTTACTAATTATAGTTCTTTTCAGATTGTTTTCTTCATGGCTTCAATGTTGGTAGGTTTTGTATTTCTAGGAATTTGTCTCTTTCATGTAGGTTAACCAATGTTTTGGTGTACAGTTTGTTATTCTCTTATAATCCTTTTTATTTCTTTAAGATTAGTAGTATTGTCCCCACATGCATTTCTGATATCAATTTGAGTCTTCCCTTTTCCTTAGTCCATCTAGCTAAAACTGTCAATTTTGTTGATCTTTTCAAAGAACTAATTTTTCATTGACTATCTCCATTTTTCTGTTCTCTATTTCACTTATCTAGTTCCTTTATTATTTCCTTCCTTCTGCTAGTTTGGGTTTGGTTTAGTTGTTTTTTCTGGTTCATTGAGTTGTAAATTTAGGTTGTTGATTTGAGATCTTTCTTGTTTTTTAATGTGTTTATAGTTACAGATTTACCCCTTAGCACTGTTTTCATTGTGTGACACAAATTGTTATATCATCATTTCTCAGTTAAGTATTATCTAATTTCTCTTATGATTTCTTCTTTTATCCAGTAGTTGTTTAAAACTGTTGTTTAATTTCCACAATGTTGTGAATTTTCCATTTTTTTTATGTTACTGATTTCTATCTTCATCCCACCATGGTTAGAGTAGGTACTTTGTATGATGTCTATTTCTTTAAATCTACAGACTTTGTTTCTTTCCTAATGTAGGGCCTATCCCAGAGGAAAAATTCGCACTTGAGGAAAAATGTGTATGAATTTGTTATTGGGTGGAGTGCTCTGTATATGACAGATCCAATTGGTTTATTATGTTAAGTTGTCTGTATCCTTATGTTCTATTTAATGGTTTTATACATTACTGTGAGAGGGGTGTTAAAGTCTCCAATTATTATTTATTTATTTATTCATTTTTTCCTTTAAATTTTTTTTTTAATTTCAGTTAGGTAAGTTATAGTGTATCATTGGTTTTTTTGATATAATATTCAATGATTCATTAGTTCAGTATGGCACCTAGTGCTCACCATATCACATGCCCTCTTTAATGCCCATCATCCAGTTGCCCCTCCCCCCCAAGACCTCCCTTTCCACAACCCTCAGTTTGCTTCCCAGAGTCCAGAATCTCTCATGGTTTGTCTCCCTCTCTGATTTCTTCCCATTCAATTCCCACCCCCCCGCCACATTGTACTTTGTATTATTCTTTATATTCCAACTATGAGTGAAACCATATTGTGTGAGGCCATAATGCTGGCCTCATGGAATGCATTTGGAAGTTTGCTTCCATTTTTATTTTTTGAAACAGCTTCAGTAGAATAGGTGTTATTTCTTCCTTAAATATTTGGTAGAATTGCCCTGGGAAGCCCTTTATCCCTGGAGTCTTGAATTTTGGGGAGGTTTTTGATTACTGCTTCAGTTTCCTTCCTGGTTTTGGGTCTGCTCAGGTTTTCTTTTTCTTCCTGTTTCAGTTTTTGGTAATTTATAAGTTTCCAGGAGTGTATCCATTTCTTCCAAATGGCCTAATTTGCCGGCATATAGTTGCTCATATGTTCTCATCATTGTATTTCTTTAGTGTTGGTTGATGTTTTCTCTTTCATTCATGATTTTACTTATTTGGGTCTTTTTTCTGTTAGCAAAGCATTTGTTGATCTTACTAATTCTTTCAAAGAACCAGCTCCTAGTTTCATTGGTCTGTTCTACTGTTCTTGTGGTTTCTTTTTCATTGATTTCTGCTCTAATCTTATTTATTCTCTTCTCCTGCTGGGTTTAGGCTTTATTTGCTCTTCTTTCTCCTGCTCCTTTAGGTGTAAGGTTAGCTTTTGGATATGGGATTTTTCTAATTTATTGAGAGAGGCTTGGATGGCTATGTACTTTCCTCGCAGAACTGCCTTTGCAGTTTCCCATAAGTTTTGAACTGATGTGTTTTCATTCTCTTTACTTTCAGTGAATTGTTTAAGGTCTTCTTTAATTTCCTGGCTGACCCATTCATTCTTTTTTTTTAAACATTTTATTTTTTTATTTTTTAAGATTTTATTTATTTAACAGAGAGAGACACAGCGAGAGAGGGAACACAGCAGGGAGAGTGGGAGAGGGAGAAGCAGGCCCCCCGCCAAGCAGGGAGCCCAATGCGGGGCTCAATCCCAGGACTCTGGGATCCTGACCCAAGCAAAGGCAGGTGCTTAACAACTGAGCCACCCAGGTGCCCCTGACCCATTCATTCTTTAGCAGGATACTCTTTATCCTCCAGGTGTTTGAGTTCCTTCTAAATTTCTTCTTGTGATTGAGTTCCAGTTTCAAAGCATTGTGGTCTGAAAATATGCAGGGAATAATCTCAGTCTTTTAATATCAGTTGAGACCGATTTGTGACCCCCTATGTGACCTATTCTGGAGAAAGTTCCTTGTACACTTGAGAAGAATGAGTATTCTGTTGTTTTAGGAATAGAATGTTCTATATGTCTGTGAAGTCCTCTTCAGAGTCCTTTGTTGATCTTCTGCTTAGTGTTGAAGTCTCCTACTATTAATGTATTATCAATATGTTTCTTTACTTTGGTTAATTGGTTTCTATAATTGGCTGCTTCCATGTTGGGGACACAGATGTTTATAATTGTTAGATCTTCTTGTTGGATAGACCTTTAAGTATGATATAATGTCATTCTGCATCTCTTACTGTGGTCTTTGGTTTAAAATCTAATTTGTTTGATATGAGGATAACTGCCCCAGCTTCCTTTTCAGATCCGTTGGTATGGTAAGTAGTCCCCCACCTTCAATCTGGAGGTGTGTTAGTTTCAAAATGAGTCTCTTATAGACAGGATATGGATGGGTCCTGCTTTTTTATCCAGTGTGATATTCTGTGTCTTTTTATTGGAACATTCAGCCCATTTACATTTAGAGTAACTATTGAAAGATAAGAATTTAGTGCCATTGTGTTATTTGTTAAGTCCCTGTTTCTGTAGATTGTCTCTGTTACTTTCTGGTCTGTGTTACCCTTGGGGTCTCTCTTCACTTACAGGATCCTCCTTAATATTTCTTGCAGTGCTGGCTTGGTGGTTATATATTCTTTAAGCTTCTGTCTGTCCTGGAACGTGTTTATCTCTCCTTCCATTCTGAATGACAGCCTTGCTGGATAAAGTATTCTTGGCTGCATTTTCTTTTACCTAGTATATCTCGCCAGTTCTTTCTGGCCTCCTAGGTTTCTCTTGATAGGTCTGATGTTATTCCGATGTTCCTCCCTCCATACATAAGAAATCTCTTCCCCCTAGCTACTCTCAGGATAGCTTCATTGGCTTTAAGATTCACAAGCTTCACCTTTGTATGTTGGGTTGTTGATCTTTTTTTATTGATTTGGGGAGGGGTCCTTTCTGCCTCTTGGATGTGAATGTGTGTTTCCTTCCCCAGATTAGGGAAGTTCTCAGCCATGATTTGCTCAGATATACCTGCTAGCCCTCTCTTTTTCTCTCTCTCCACCCGTCTTTTACCCCACTGATTCTGACACTGGTTCTTTTCAATGACTTAAATTCTCTTAAGTCTCTCTTCATGTGCTATGAATTGTTGTTCTCTCTTTTCTTCAGTTTCTTTCCTTTCCATCAGCCTACCTTCTAAATCACTTATTCTCTTTTCTGCCTCATTTACCCTGGCTTTTAGAGCATCCAGTTTAGACTGCCTCTCATTCATAGCATTTTTAAGTTCATCCTGATTAGATCTCATTTCTTCCCTTAGTGATTCTGTATTGTCAATCCTGGCTATTAGCTTTATAATTGCTATCTTGAATTCTATCTCTGACATCTTGTGTATATCCATATCCATTAGTTCTGTGGCAGAGGATATTGTCTCTGGTTCTTTTCTTTGTTGTGAGTTCCTCCTCCTATTTTGCCAAAGGATAGTTGAGTGAATGGACAGAGTCTAAAATATCGACCACGACCCAAACAAAATGTACCCTGGAAAAAATCCGTAGTGGTCGGGAGCTACTACAGATACGCAAACAAAGCCACAATGATCCAAAACAATAAAAAGAAGGGGGAGACTCTAATCTCTCAGGGTAGATAAAGCAGGGTAATCTATCTGTTCCTGATTGCTTTTTGGTCTCTGTGTTAGAAGACGCTAAATTGCAAAGAAATCAAAACTCATATATGTATATCAAGATAATGTTGAATAGAGTGAAAAATGGACTAGTATGGGGCATAAATCTATAAAACATAGATGTGGGGGAAAAAGTTAAAAAGCAACTTAACATAAGTTGGGAAATAATCTATTTGAAATGGGAACAGGGTTTTTAAAAATGTGAAGTTTTAGCTTGAAATATAAACGAATCATGATGGAACACCTGGAGCTCAATATATTATTTTCCCCTGATGCTGGAGCTTGTCATTCACCTGTTCCTCTATTCTGTCTTTTGGGGAGGGAACTGCTGCTTGGCTTCTCAGGTGTCTTTGCCTGGGTGGAGTTGCCTTGCCCCTTGTCAGGGGAATGGGCTTAATGTGAGTTGGTTATCTCTGTGGCTTTAGTTCCATGGAGGCTTTCCACATCTCTTTAGGGGATCAGAGCAAATATGGCTGTACAGTAATCTCTGGCCCAGAGCCACAAAGTCGTGGTCCCCATTCTTCAATAAATCCTCCAGGTCAAACCACCTCTACTTCTGTGTGTATCAAACTCCACAGACTCACGCTATTTGCAACTCTCCCAGGGGAGTTCTGGGGGTAACTTCCTTCGCCCACCAACATCTCTGTGGTTTTTGCCTTTGCAATTGTGAGCAGCCATGGGCTAATGTATGTGCCCTCTTCCAGGGCTCCTAGCTCATGGCTGGGTACCATCCCAGTGTCCTTTTGGCAGAGACACTGCCCTGAGAGTTGTTGTCCAGTCATGGATGCAGCCTCTGTGTGTGCCAAACCCCTGAATCCTGAGGTTTATGCCCACGGCCACTCTCCCAGGGGAGTTCTGGGGACCCTTGAGCATCTCTGTGTTTTGTGTCTTTGTGGCTGCTCATGCACACACCCAGTTCCACTCTTCTCAGGTCATGGCTGGGTGCTACCCAGGGTCCTTCCCAGGGTTGCTGCCACTCTGAGAGCTGTTGCCCAGTTATCACCACAGCCATTTTGTATCTCCCCTGGATGTTAATCAGCTCCCACCTTCTAGTCCTTTTCAGGGTGCACAGGCAGAGAGCAGTCTCCCTACTGATCTGGCTTGGGGTTTATGGCGACCAGAGCTGGGAGTCACTTCTGGGCTCACTGACCATAACCAGTCTCCCCACTCCACTGCTTGGGCACTCTATAGGTTCAGGCTTCTCTGTTCTTTCTGAGTCTCTTGGGATCCTGGGACCATAGTTATCCACCTAGAATTCTGCCCTACTCATCCCCTGTGCCCTTTTCTGAAAGAGATGCCTCTCACTGGAGCAAACTTCTAAGGGTCCCGATTTTCCTTCTGGTGTTCTATCACTTTCTGGTGGCTGGCTTATGGAGGCTCCCTCCCCACTCCATTTATCTTCTGATATTTCCCCCGAAGATTCAAGATTCCTCACCTCCTACCTTGCAAAAAGTAGTCGTTTTTCTGCTTGTAGAGATCCAGATAAATTGTCTTACATCTCAGGTTGAATTCATGTATGTTCAGAATGCTTTGATAGATATCCAGCTAAATTCAAGGGATCAGATGAAACGGGGTCCCCTACTCTGCTGCTGTCTTGCCCCCAAAATATTTATATTTATTTATTTTTTTATAAAGTGTGAAGATTGGGCTCATGATCCTGAGATCAAGAGCTGAGCTGAGTGAGATCAAGAGTCAGATGCTTAACCAACTGAGGCACCCAGGCCCCCCTAAGTCCAACTATTATTGTAGAAGTAGTTCTTCAACTCTGTCAGTTTCTGCTTTATATACTCTGATGATCTGTCATTAGGTGTATAAATGTTTATAATTGTTTTAGCTTGCTATAGTGAACTTTTTATTAACATATAATGTCCTTTGTTGTTTCTTGTAACTTTTTTTCTATTTAAACTCTTGTTTTGTCTGAGAAATAATGAGTGTTGGTGAGGATGTGGAGAAAAGAGAACACTCATGCACTCTCAGTAGGATGGTAAATTGGTGTAGTCACTGTGGAAAACAATATGGAGGTGGCATACTCCAGCTCTCACTACCACTCAGCTGCTGGCAGGTGGCATGAGGATAACATGAACATGTCTGTCACTTCCAGGGAAGGTGTGAGGTTCCTACCTGGAAAGTGTTGTGATCATTGTTTATAAACATTAAAGTGGCAAAAGGGAAATGTTATAATACAACAGACCCAATTATAAAAGTGATAGGCCAGTACATCCTGTGACTCAAGAAAGGTTCATTAAATTTGCTAGACTTTGTGAAGAGGAATGTGTATTTCTAGCTGCAGTTCATTAATTATCACTTAAAAATTTTACCATTTTGTGTTTTGGGCCTATATTTTTGTTTGGGTCCCAGATACCTGATAATATAAATTTTAAGACAATAAAAAATTAATTTTCTTGTTCTATGATCTATAAAATAATTACAGACATCCCTGGAAAATTATACAAATTGAAAACAATTTTGGACAAAGAAACTAATCAGTTTTAGTTTTTCCACTTATCTGTTAACTGGGTAATTTTAGAGAACGGAGAATTGTTAACATTCTGTGAATATCCTCACACAAACTGAATGCCATCTTAAGGTGAAAATCCTGTTTTATAATTGATAAACTAGAGACTCTCTCAAATCTGAGAGATCTGAGGACTTCTGACAGAGCTATGCCTTGGGTGCCTTAATTATCTCAGTCACTCCAGAGATTAACAGTGCAGTGATATCCTGCCATATCATTCATCTCTTCAAGTCCAAATCCCACAGTGACCCAGCTGAGCATAGCCTATAGCTAGTTTTTCCAACATTCACTATTCTTTTTATAAACAAAATCTTTTAGAATGGTCTATGTAACTGTAGGTGTGTAGGATTTTTCTCTTCTTTCCATTTTTACTTCTTCTCTGTCCCCTACTGCCCCTCTTTCTTTTTCCTTTGGGTGTTCATGTATTAACTCTTGGTGGTCCTGAGTGGCCCTTGCTGTGAGTGTTGACTGCCCTGTCCTGGGCATCCCAGTTAGCCTCAGATGGGCTGGAGTCAGCATCTTGGATGGGAGTGGTAGCAGCATCCTGAGTTTTCAGTGGTAGGTTTGAGGAAGGAACTCAGTATGCTAGTGGGCACTGGCATTTAGGAGTGCCCAAACACATTGACTGGGAGATTTGTGATATTAAGTGTGTTGAGAGACCTCCTTGGGTATCTTGGGGGATGAGAATGAAGTGCCCCTTCCCCTTGACAAAGATTCTGTTCTGGGAAGATTCTACTCAGGGTACTCTGAACTTTCCAACTGGCATTCTTCTGAGTTCTCTGCATTGTCCAGAGTCCTGCTAAGTCATTTCAGCCAGATTCCCCACCCCTGGTATCTGGTCAGGTTCCTTCTCATCTTCCACCACCTCCCAGGGGGTGTCTGATCACCCTGGCCTGCGCCAGCAAAAACCCTATGAGGTCCATTTAGCCCTGGTCAAGGACAGGCTAGGATCATACACATGCTTCTGACGTCCTTTTTTTATCAGACCTCATGGTGACTCCTGGAGCTTTGTATGATCGCCCCCCTCTTATCCAAATCTGGATTTTGACCTCTATCATAGTAGGCTTGCATGACATAGGGCTTGGTGGTCAGGCTGAGGACTGGAATGTGGGATGAGTAGGAGGGCAAGGGGAGCACAAGCAAACACAGAAAGGTTTAGTGGTCAGCAGACATGCAGGACTGTGCACAGGTCAGAGAGGCACTGGGACATATTGGGATACAGCACTCTTTCACTGTTGGCAGCAGAAAAGCCTGTGGATTTTAGGTCCTGCTTAATGGGCATGCATTGCAAGGGAGATACTGGGTTTGAGGACCCTGTGAGGACTACAGAAAATTGCCACCTTAGCGCAAGTGACAGACTGTCAGTGCACAGTTGTTGGAAAGGACATCTCCCCTTAGTTTGCAGAGAACCACTTCTAAGCCAGACATTTGCCCTGCAAGTACTTTCACATCTCTCTTCTAGCCCAAGACAGTCCTGCAGGAATGCATGTCTGAGGGTGGGCATGCCTCCTCCACCCGCACTGGCTTGCAGTGAAGGGGTGATGCTGCTATTTCTGCCCATGTTTGTACCGAGTGCACACATATGCCCCTGTGTGCACACCTGAGAGATTGAGGGGTGGAAGAGTACAGTATGTCTGGTTGGTTGTAACTGTGCCTGAAGGCACAAGGGCTTCTGTCTGTGCCTGTCTTTAGCATGACATGGTTCTAAGGACATGCACATATGTCACCACCTATAAGTTTGGACCTTTGTTGTCCAGTATGATAACCATAAACCACATGTAGCTATTTGAATTTTTAAAAAAAAATTTCTAGGGATGTCTGGGTGGCTCAATCGGTTGAACAGCTGCCTTCAGCTTGGGTCACGATCCCAGGGTCCTGGGATCAAGTCCTACATCAGGCTCCATGCTCGGTGGGGAGCCTGTTTCTCCCTCTGCCTGCTGCTCCCCCAGCTTGTACTCTCACATGCTCTCTCTCTCTCTAGCAAATAAATGAATAAAATCTTTTTAAAAAGAATTTTTTTTGCATTTTTTTTATTTGAGGGAGAGAGAGAGAGCACAAGTTGGGGGGAGAGGCAGAGGGAGAAGGAGAAGCAGACTCCCCACTAAGCAGGAAGTCTGATGTGGGATTCAATCTCAGGACACTGGGATTATGAGCTGAGCTGAAGAGAGATGTTTAATCAGCTGAGCCATCCAGGCATCCCTTAATTTAAATTTAAGTAAAATTAAGATGGTGGGAATGCAAGTTGGTGCAGCCACTTTGGAGACCAGTGTGGAGATTCCTTAAGAAATTAAAAATACAGCTTCCCAATGACCCTGCAATTGCACTACTGGGTATTTACCCCAAAGATACAGATATAGTGAAAAGAAGGGCCATCTGTACCCCAATGTTTATAGCAGCAATGGCCACAGTCGCCAAACTGTGGAAAGAACCAAGATGCCCTTCAACGGACTAATGGATAAGGAAGATATGGTCCATATACACTGTGGAGTATTATGCCTCCATCATAATAATAATAATAATTCATATTCAGGATGAATACCCAACTTTTGTAGCAACATGGACAGGACTAGAAGAGATTATGCTGAGTGGAATAAGTCAAGCAGAGAGAGTCAGTTATCATATGGTTTCACTTATTTGTGGAGCATAACAAATAACACAGAGGACCTGGGGAGATGGAGAGGAGAAGGGATTTGAGGGAAATTGGAGGGGGAGATGAACCATGAGAGACTATGGACTCTGAAAAACAACCTGAGGGTTTTGAAGGGGCGGGGGGTGGGAGGTTGGGGGAGCCAGGTGGTGGGTATTATGGAGGGCACGCATTTCATGGAGCACTGGATGTGGTGCAAAAACAATGAATTCTGTTACGCTGAAAAGAAATAAAAATAAAATTAAAAAAATAAATTTAAATAAAATTAAACAAAACTTAAAATTCAGCTCCTTGGTCACACCAGCTGCATTTCAGAGTGCTCAATCCATATATTGTAGTGACTGCTGTATTGGACAGCACAGATCTAGAACATTTTCATTATTACAAAAACTTCTACAGGAGAGCCCTGCTCTAGAGTGGTGTTTGTGCACCTATGTGTTTGTGCATGTCTTAGTTCTTGAATGTATCCTTGGGTAAATCCCCATTTGTGCATGAGGGTCGGGTTTGTCCATGTGCTACTTCATGTATGTATCCAGAAATGCTTCATGAGTTCACATGGTTGTGTGTGCTCCTGGCTCTGCAGGTAGAATAGTGGCTGCAAGGAGTCACATAAGGTTAGATGTCAGTTTGGGACAGAGTTCAACTTCACTGAGCTTCAGTTTCCTCACATGTAAGACAGCACCAGTAATCCTTTCCTGCCACTGTGTTGTTGTAAATGATGGAGTGCTGATCATTATCATCCTTATTTCAGCTATAGCAGAGGTCTTAGAGATATATTGCAAAATACAACCTAAGTGGTTACTGTGTATGACACCCCTATTATGATTGTTCCTGAATATCTTTAGTGAAAATATGTTGTTAGTGGGTGCCTCCAGACACTGGGAGATATGCTCATTACCCTGAGCTGTAATATGCCATCTCTACCAGCTAACACTAGTCCTTCTGTCAGGGTACACACAGTCTTTACCCAGTGATAGTCCTTGGGTTATTTGAAGGCAATATCTTGTCTTGTACAAATCTTCTCTACCAAAAGTTCACTTCCACACTTCTTGCCAAACTGATCATGTATTCTAATATGTCGTGTTTTTATTTTTTAAAAAGATTTTATTTATTTATTTGACAGTGAGAGAGAGCTCACAGGCAGACAGGCAAGCAGAAAGAGAGGGGGAAGCTGGCTCCCCGCTGAGTAGAGAGCCTGATGTGGGGCTCGATCCTAGGACACTGAGATCATGACCTGAGCCGAAGGCAGAGGCTTAACCCACTGAGCCACCCAGGTGCCCCAAATATGTCATGTTTTTAAAGATCCCTTTGCTCCTTCCTCCCAAACATACAGACCCACCAGACTCCCTTAGAGTGTGGTCTGATTAGGCTATCAAGTATTTGTACTCATTAGTAGTTAGTTGATAATACAAACAAGTTTTGCTAAACCTTTTGTTTCCAAAGGACACAGTTCAAAGTTAAAAATCAGTAAAATTCTCTTGTTAGAAGAAAAAAGTGTTTTCCTGTTAATTAGAAACATTCCATGTTGTTCGGGTTTTTTGCTCCTGATTAAAGAGGACTGGAACAAACATACATGTATCTGCTCCTAATGACGTTAAAAGGAATAAAGTAATGTTATCAAAGCTTATGGAAAGTCATAGCTAAAATCTGAAAACAGAACCATAAAATCTGTTGTCTTCCCTTCCCACTGGAAATTTTGAGCTCAGGAACAGGTGGGCCTCAAACCATGTTGGGGAGAGTTCGGAGTCCTCTTTGGAGACCAGAGTTTCTAATGGTCCACTCTTCACAAGAATTTGTACTGATTCGTAGAGCTATGAATTAATACTGATTCATAGACCCACAGATCCTACCTGATTCATAGAACCATGTCCTACTGATATCTCCAATTCCAGTCCAGCACCACAGAGTACATTATAGCCTTCCTCCTTTACTTTTTCTGTAGTTTCTTTCTCCAACGAGAGAACCTGGCTGTCATTATCCACAACATATTCACTTCTTCCTTAATCCTAGAATATACAGGTGGTGTGGGGTACACAACCCCCAATCTTTATTTTAATGATTTTTGAAGACATGAAAACCAAACATATTTATAAATGTAAGGACTATTAAAAGGTATACCCTTGGGTATACCCAAGTGTTCCTCTTTCTGTTCCATCAACTGTGTTCCCATTTCCCCATCATCACCCCTTGTCCATTCCCATCTATATCATTTCCTTAGTTTTTATTTCCTGTGGAGATTTTTTTGCACATGTGATAGATACATGTATATTTGCCTATTTCCTCTCCTCTCTTGTGTGAAAAGTAGATACTTCATGAGGAAGTTCTTGCCTTTAAGTCCAATCCAATACCTAGACGGATGACATAATCTCAAACATTTAGCAGAAGGCCCTTCTGTATTCACAGAAGGAATTAAGAAAGGCTTCTAAAACTAATCTGAATTATGGATTCTACTTTCTATTTTTCTCTGTCTGTAAACATTTGTGTCCTGTGTATGAGTGTCCAAAGGTACTTAAACATTCAACAAACGTGTAACCACAAAATAGTGGCAGGTACCCATTTACCACTCTGGTAATGTGCTAAATGTGTTGAAATGTGATAGATGTATTGAAACACTCATCTCTGTTTCTAAACTAAAAGTATATGCAAGCTTAGAATCTTCTGATGGGCAAATACAAGAGTTCAGGCTAAGTGGATGGATCTCTGATGCCACTCAGCCCCAAGATTCTGCAGGGCTCTGTTCCCATGGTGTCATGGTTCTAATATTCCAAACTACAGGAGAATCATTTTGCTGAGACATTTACGGGAAGCCTCACTCCTGTCTTGACCTTCCCCTGCCAAAGTTTGACTATGGGTGGAATGGCCTACACAATGAAGAAGCGCACCTTGACAGTAGGAGATCCCATATACCTGCGGAAGGCCCTTGTGAACAACCTTGGAGAGGAGCAGAGGACTAGGCTCCACATTCAAAAACTCCAGAAGGCTTTAGCTATCCGGTTCAGGGAAATTGATAAAGAAAAAGCAGCCCTGATGAAGTTTCTGGGAAAGCTTCACAAGACAACTGGCTATTTCACTCAGCTGCCCTTCTGCTGACCAGTGCCACTATGGGTGAGGAATTCGTGGAAAAGGCTCAATACAAAATACATCTGCATCTGCCGCTATCTCTGTATGACCCAAGAAAACAGTATAAGGAACCACTGAGATAAGTTGAAAAAGGAAAATGATACAGTTGAAGATCCAAGTAGAACGTCAATAAGGGAGTCAACAGAGAACTCTCCTGCAAGAGAGAATAAGGCCTTGTGTTTCCAGATGACCCTATACTGTTACAACTTGAAGTGGTAACATGCAGTACATACACTATTTGCTTTCAAAAGTTCCTTAAGACAAAAATAAAGCTTAGCTATTATAGAGGTTGTTCTGATATTGATCATGGAATACATCATATATTTGCTTTACTTTCTCATTGGTAACAATTATTTTCCTGTACTTTAATAGCATGAATAAAAGTTGAGGCAAAACTTAGGAAAAGCATAGAATCTTGAGTTTATAAAAGAACTTGTGGGACGCCTGGGTGGCTCAGTTGTTTGGACGACTGCCTTCGGCTCGGGTCATGATTCCGGAGTCCCGGGATCAAGTCCCACATCAGGCTCCCAGCTCCATGGGGAGTCTGCTTTTCCCTCTGACCTTCTCCTCGCTCATGCTCTCTCTCACTCTCTCTCAAATAAATAAATAAATAATCTAAAAAAAAAAAAAAAAAAAGAACTTGTTTTGCCATGTGTTACCCGTGTGATCCTGGACTTAGAAACCCTTTTCTCTCATTCAAGATGGAGATGATAACACCTCTATTAAAAGATTACTTTAAGGGTTAAATAAGATACTATATATACATGGCATATTGCAGATCCCCCAACATGGTAATAGTATTGTAACTGATTAATTATTTTAAGTACTATGTAATGGAGCTCTGGTTCTATTCCTAGCTCTTTACTAACATCCTAAGTCTCTAGGCAAGTCTGTTTCCATCCCTGGGCCTTAGCTTTTGCAAGGCTGTAATGTGAGAACCGGACTGGACCATTTCCAAAGCCCCTTCCAACTGTGAGCTTGTTAACACAGTACTACTTCAGAAGGTGTTGCAGCACAGAAAAAGGATCCAGAAATCAAAATGCATACCTAGGTGACTAGGGGCTTAGACATTTTCTATTTAGTCATGACTTACTTACCAATCACGTGTTTAAAGATAGATGTTATTCACATAGGTATATTCTTAGCAGCCTCTTGTGATGTATTTTCTGGATGACAGCAGAGCAAGTGCAGCCTATTTCTTGAAAGCCTTTGGGATTAAGTTGCATGTCTTTATTACTTCTTTAGGCTCTGCCATCCAGCAGGCATGGATTCTGCCAGATACTGCTGTGTTATACTAGGCAAGTTAGCGAACACTTAAAATACCCTCTGTACCATAAGTTGCTTTGATTTTTCAACTATGCAATGGGAATAATAGTACTTCACTCAGAAGACTGTTGTCATGTCTTCCTGTGATACCATGTATATGTCTTAGCACAACATCTAACACATTTTTGAAATTCGTTATTAGAATTGCTGTGGTCATTTCTGGGAATAGGCAACAACTGGGGCTTCTGAGCTAAGAAATGGCATTATGGATTCTGTCAACATTCAGTGTGAGTCATCATTCTTGGATCTCAGATAAGACAACTTTCTTAGCTAGATCTCAGTCACCTAAAACAGAAACGTGTATACACGTATTCAAAAAAAAAAAAAAAAAAAGGTGAGCTCTAGAGATAGAATGTAGTGAGTTTGAGGATTTCAAGGCGCTGATCAAGAAAAAGACATGACCACAGACAGCAGAAGTACACAGTAAGCTTTATGTGGGTGGTGTTTGGTGGGTTGCATGAGGGGCAAAGTCCTTTACAGGAGATCACCTACTAGAGGCAGTGATACAGGACTACTGCCCAGAAGGGGAACAGAGCATAGGCACTCTAGGAGAGATGAGGTTTCATGCAGGGAGCGAAGGTGTCTAGGCAGTTGCTCAGCAACAAGATGGAAGGTACATTGGTTTGCTCAGGCTCCTGTAGCAAGGTACCACAAACTAAATCGCTTAAAACACACTGGTTCTCTCCGTTCTGGAGGCTAGAAATCTAGGGTCAAGGTGTCAGCAGGGGAGGTTTCTCTGGAGGTCTCCTGTTGGCTTGTAGGTGGCTGCCTTCTCCCTGTATCCTCGTAGGGTTGTTCATGTGCATGTCTGTCTCCTGATCTCCTTGTAAGGCCACAGTTACATCGGATTAGGGCTCACCCTAACGACCTCAATTTTACTCCAGCTCTCTAAAGACCCTATCTCCAAATAAAATCACATTGTGAGATACTGAGGGTTAGGATGACAACATAAATTGGGGCACGTTCATATGGTCTGAAAGGCAGCAGCAGTGTAGAGTCTTACAACACCAATGTTTGCCTTATCTGTGGCTAGCAAATGCTGGGTGCAGTTGCACAGGGTGTGCAGAGCAGCTGGGCTTTAAGTGGGCTTATTTGGACTGTATTTAAAGCACATATATAAAAATATGTTTTAAAAAATTGAATTTGGTACCAGTATGCTTTGAACTAGAAGTCTCAGCCTGCTGTGAAGAAACAAACAGCATTGGGGCCAATATATAGGGCATCTTTGGTTCACTTTCACAACAGCCCACCTGCTGGCTCCATGTTTGTTTTGTAGTTGAAATTGTGTGTTACTTTGTATTCCCTGAATCTGGAGCCAGTAATAAAGCATTCTAAAGATTCCATATCCTACAAAGGCACAAAGCAGGATTTCAAAGCCCATTTACAGCCAGCTGGGGGAGAAGTCCAGGAGAAGAGGTCAGAAAAGGAGATTTTTACTTGTTCGATCTGTCTAGTCAGTGAAGTGGTATTATGGCCCCGTTGATGTATGTCCCTGGCTATCTGTTAAAGCTTGATGAGTATTACCAGTGCAGAAGCAGCAAGATATGTTAGCAAGTGTACAGACCCTCCCTGCTCCCCTAACAGCACTTAAGAAATCTAAGGCTTTGCAATTACGTATTATCATGGTCCTAAAGTACACTAACATTTAGCCAAGAGTTCCAGTCCCTGGGCGGTTTAGTTTCTTTGGATAATTCCATGGACACAGCTGTTTTCTTTTAATTGTTGTGAGGTGTACTGCACACCTGCTGTCCTCAGAATTGGTGGTTGTAGAGTGGTTAACACCAGGGGGACTGCTGGGAGAACTTGTTTGTGGCATTGGAGAGGTTGAGCTAGCATGGTTTGTGGACACAAGTACTTAGGAGAGTCTCTTGCTGAGTAAAAATTTACTGGGATTTTGAGCCAGATACAAGTATATGTATATGCCAGGTTGGAGGAAGGCTTGTGACAGGGAGGCCATTTGATTTTCCTTCAGGTCTACCACACTCCCTCTGCTCCCAGTATGCTCTGTGTTCCTGAGAAAGGTAAGTTTATGTGGCTTAATGCAATTCCAAGTGGTGTCATTGTCTGAGGGACATGGGTGTTAACTTCATACTCCGCACCTGGGTTGACGAAGTGGGTTTTAGCCCACCACTGCCCACACATTTCTGTGACTAGCCTCACACAGATTACTGGATGTCGGTGCTGCTGTTGAATGTTGTTGAAGGGGAGTAGGTGCATGTTGATGAGTGAGGTTTACTGGAGACTTTGGCAAGGGGAGAACTATTATGCATATGTGCACCAAAATCAAGTTGTCAGAATCAAGACCAGCATGGAGTGGTCTGATTAGGTATATATCACGATGGCTAAGGCCATGCGCAGGTTTGGTTTGGTGAGCAGTTGTGTGTTCCTTCTAGCTCAGATTACTGTGCATTAGTGATTGAGCTTCCTCCAGATTGCATTCAGTGTGCTTTCGTGGGTGTGGAATGAGCCTCACAGGTGCTCTTGGTGGTTTGAAAAGTTGTTCATTTAGCTGTGTACCAAATTAGACCCTTGGCCATGGGGCACTCACACAGGGGGTCCTCACAGGTGGGCCAAGTTATTTCAAAAATAGATGTCAGTTGTATTACACATTTAGCCCATTTCTGCCCGTTTATGAGAATGTTGCTGTGTTTCACTGTAGGACCACCTGCTCCATTGTCACTGTCTAGGGCAGGTGGTTTACAGCTTTTGTAGCTTCACGGGTGGTACCTTGAGAGGTAGTGGTGTGATTACACCAAAAAAGCTGCTCCTGGGTTGGCTTTATTGCCATTTTTTTCATTGTTTCTATTTTCTGTAAGGTAGAATATGTAGGGTTTTTTAAATTGAGATGTAATTGACATAGTATTGTGAACAACATAATGATTTGATAAATGTATTATTGTAAAATGATCATAATTTTAACTTCCATCATCTCACAGGTAGAATTTTTTTCTCTTGAGACTTTTTAAGATCTCCTCCCTTAAAAATATACAATATTGTTAACTGTAGTCACCAAGCCATACATTACATCCCCAGAACTTATAACTAGAAGTTTGTACCTTTGTAAAAGTTTAGTTTTTTTTTATATTAAACTAGACTTTTTAAATTTTATTTTTTCAGTGTCCCAAGATTCATTATTTATGCACCACTCAGTGCTCCAGGCAATATGTGCCCTCCTTAATACCCATCACCAGGCTTACCCATCCCCCCCCACCCCCTCCCCTCTAAAACCCTCAGTCTGTTTCCTGAAGTTCATACTCTCTCCAATGTAGTTAACATACAGTGTTATATTAGTTTCAGGTATACAATACAGTTATTCAGCAATTCCATGTATTTAATTAAGAAGGGCATATGATGTGATGAGAATTGGGTGTTACATGCAACTGATGAAACTTATCTGAAACTTATGACATACTTACTATATGTAGGTTAACTGAATATAAATTAAAAAGAAAATTCCATGTATTACGTAGTGCTTGTCACTTTTAATCTCTCACTTTTTACCCATCCCCACCACCCAGCTCTCCTCTGCCATCCATCTATTTGTTCTCTATAGCTGAGTCTGTTCCATGCTGTCACAAATAGCTGAATTGTCTTGTTTCTTGTGGGTGCATAATACTCCATTATATGTGTGTATGTATATTATTTCTCACAACTTCTTTATACATTCATCCAACAATGGGCTCTTAGGTTGCTTCTCTATCTTGACTATTATAAATAATGCTTTAGTGAACATGGTGGTGCAGATATGTTTGAGGTAGTGAGTTCATTTCCTTCAGATAAATAACCAGAAATGGGACTGCTGGATTATATGGTGGTTATATTTCTAATTTTTTGAGGAACCTCCATACTGTTTTCCATAGTGGCTACACCAATTTCCATTCCCACCAGGAGGATGCAAGTGTTCATTTTTGTCCACCCCCTCACCAAACTTGTTTTGTCTTCCTGGTAATAGCCATTCTAACAGTTGTAAGGTGATATCATAGTTTTTGATTTGCATTTCCCTGATGATTAATGATGTAGGGTTTCTTTTTATGTATCTATTGGCTATCTGTATGTCTTCTTTAGGTACATTATCTATCCAGGTCCTCTACCCATTTTTTAAATGGATTTTTTTGTTTTTGCTGTTGTAGGAGTTCATTTTTTTTTGTTTGTTGGTTAAACTTTTAATTTAAACATTAGAGTAATATACACATAAAATTTAATATTTTAACCATTTTTAAGTGTACAGTTCAGTGACATTAAGTACGTTCCCACTGTTGTGCAACAACCATCATCCATCCTCAGAGCTTTTTCATCTGCTCAAACTGAAACTCTGTACCCATTAAACAATAACTCCCCATTCCTCTATTCTCTTGGCAACCACAATTCTACTTTGTTTCTATAATTTGACTACTCCAGATACCACATATAGGTGGAATCATACCATATTCATCTTTTTGTGATTGGCTTACTTCAATTAGTGTAATGTCCTCAAGATTCAAACACTCTGAAGCATGTATCAGAATTTGTTTTCTTAATAAGGCTGAGTAATATACCATTTTGTGTGTGTGTGTGTGTATCACATTTTGTTTCTTCATTCATCTGTTGATGGACAGTTGAGCTCCTTTCACCTTTTACCTATTGTGAATAAGGCTGCCGTTCACATACCTTTTGGATATATACTCAGAAGTGAAATTAGTGGATCCTATAGTAGCTATGTTCTGTTTTTTGAGGAACCAGTGGACTGTTTTCCACAGTGACTACACTATTTTGTATTCACTTTTCACTATTGATGTTCTTTTATGCACAGAAGTTTTAATTATGAGTTCTTTATATACTTTGTATATTAATCTCTTATTAGATATATGAATTGCACACATTTTCTCTTCTGTAGGTTGCCTTTTCATTTTGTTGATGGTTCCCTTTGCGTCCATGAGCTTTTACTTTTACGTAATTCCACTTATTTTTGCTTTGTCTTTGCTTTTGGGTCATAGAAAAAAATGCATCAAGATGAATGTCAAGGAGCTTAAATACACCCTATGTTTTCCTCTGGAAGTTCTATGATTTCAGGTCTTATATTCATATCTTTAATCCATTTTGACTTAATTTTCTGTATGGTATAAGTTTTGTCTGGTTTTCCCAAAACGGTTTATTGAAAAGAGTGCCCTTTCCTTATTGCATATTCTTGCATATCATTTATCATAAATTAATAATATGTGCATGAATTTTATTTCTGGGCTTTTTGTTCTGTTCCATTGATCCATGTGTCTATTTTTACATGCCAGTACTATACTGTTTTGATTACTGAAGCTTTGTAAGATCATTTGGAATCAAGAAGCATGATGGTTTGTTGTTCTTTCTCAAAATTGCTCTGGGTATTTGGGTTCCATGCAAATTTTAGGACTTTTATTTCTGTGAAAAAGCCATTGGAATTTTGATAGAGATAGCATTTAATCTGTAGATCGCTTTGGGTAGTATGAACACTTTAACATAGTTGTTCTTATCTACGAGCATGGAATGTTTTTCAATTTATGTCTTTAGTTTTTTTCATTTAATTTTAAATTCCAGTGTAATTAGCATAATGTATATTAGTTCCAGACTTACAGTATAGTGATTCATCAATTCCATACATCACCCAAACTTCATCATGACCAGTGCACTCCTTAATTGCCATCACCTGTTTCCGCCATCCTCCTACGAACCTCCCCTCTGGTAACCATAAATTGTTCTCCAGAGTTAAGAGCCTATTTTTTTGTTTGTTTGTTTCTTAAATTCCACATAGAGAAATCATATGGTTTGTCTTTCTCTGACTTATTTCACTTATGATTATACTGTTTAGCTCTATCCATATCCTTACAAATGGCAAAATTTTATTCTTTTTTCATGGCTGAATAATATTCGTGTGTGTGTGTGTGTGTGTGTATACACACACCATATCTTCCTCATCTATCAATGGACACTTGAGCTGCATCCATGGTTCAGCCATTGTAAATAATGCTGATATAAACATCGGGGGAGTGGTGGTACACATATCCCTTTGAGTTATTTGGTATATAGCCACTGGCATTATTACTGGAATGTAGGGTAGATCTATTTTAAGTTTCTGAGGAGCCTCTATACTGTTATCCTCAGTGGCTACACCAGTTTGCGTTCCCACCCCCAGTGTAAGAGTTTTTCTCCACATCCTCACCAACATATTTGTTTGGGTTTTCTTGGGTTGTTGGTTTCTTGTTTCTTGGGTTGTTGGTTTTTCCCATTCTTAGAGGTGTGAGGTGGTATCTCATTGTAGTTTTGATTTGCTTTTTTCTGGTGATGACACATGTTGAGCATCTTTTCAAGTCTGTTCACCATCTGGATGCCCTTTGGAGAAACGTCTGTTCATGTTTCTGCCATCTTTCAATTGGATTGTTTTTTGGGTATTGAGTTCTTTATATAGTTTGCATATCAATTCTTTATTGGGTATGTCAAATGTATGCAAACATCTTCTATTCAGCGGGTTGCTATTTAGATTTGCTATCTCCTGCACTGTATAAAATGTTTATTTAATTTAAATGAAATTAACCAACATATCTTAGTTTCACATGTAGTGTTCAGTGATTCATCAGCTGTGTAGAACATCCTGTGCTCAACACATCACATTCCCCATTAATGCCCATCACCCACTTACCCCATCCCCCCACCCACCTTTCTTTCCACACCCTCCTTTCCTTCTCAGAGTCAAGAATCTCTCATGGTTTGTCTCCTTGATTTCTTCCCATTCAGTTTTCCCTCCCTTCCCCTATTGTCCTCTACACTATTCCTTATTTCCACATTTGAATGAAACCATGTAATTGTTTTTCTCTGCTTGACTTATTTCACTTAGCACGATCTCCTCCAGTTCCATCCATGTTGATGCAAATGGTAGCATCCTTTCTGACAGCTGAGTAATATTCCATTGTATATATGGACCTCAACTTCTTTATCCATTTGTCTGTTGAAGGACATCTCCGCTCCTTCCACGGTTTGGCTATTGTGGACATTCCTGATATTAACACTGGGGTGCATGTGGCCCTTCTTTTCACTACATCTGTATCTTTGGGGTAAATACCCAGTAGTGCACCTGCTGGGTCATAGGGTAGCTCTATTTTTAGTTTTTTGAGGAACTGCCACAGTGTTTTCCAAAGTGGCTGTACCACCTTGCATTCCCACAAACAGGATAGGAGGGTTCCCCTTTTCCCACAGCCTCTCCAACATTTGTTGTTTCTTGCCTTGTTAATTTTTGCCATTCTAACTAGTGTAAGGTGGTATCTCATTGTGGTTTTGATTTGAATTTCCCTGATGGCTAATGATGATGGAACATTTTTTCATGTGTCTGTTAGCCATTGGTATGTCTTCATTGGAGAAGTGTCTGCTCATGTCTTTTGCCCTTTTATTTTGTTGTTTTGTTTTTAACTTGATTGTCAGTTTTTTGGGTGTTGAGTTTCAGGAGTTTTTTTTAATAGATCTTGGATATCAGCCCTTTGTCTGTAGTGTCATTTGCGAATATCTTCCCCCATTTTGTGGGCTGCCTTTTTTTTGTGACTGTTTCCTTTGCTGTGCAGAAGGTTTTTATCCTGGTGAAGTCCCAGAAGTTCATTTTGTTCCCCTTGCCTTTGGAGCTGTGTCTTGAAAGAAGTTGCTGTGGCCGATGTGGAGGAGGCTACTGCCTATGTTCTTCTGTAGGATTTTGATGGATTCCTGTCTCATTGAGGTCTTTCATCCATTTAGAGTTTATCTTTGTATATGGTATAAGAGAATAGTTGAGTTTCATTCTTCCATATATAGTAGTCCAATTCTCCCAACACCATTTATTGAAGAGACTAACATCAAGGAAATAGAAATAATTATTAGAAATAATTATCAATAACTATATGCCAATAAATTAAGCAACCTGGGAGAAATGGATGCCTTCCTGGAAATCTATAAAACCATCTATGAGAAGCCCACAGTGAAAATCATTCTTAATGGGGAAAAGCTGAGAACCTTCTCCTTAAGATCAGGAACATGACAAGGGTGCCCATTCTCACCACTCTTGTTCAACATAGTACTAGAAGTCCTTGCAACAGCAGTCAGACAACAAAAAGAAATAAAAGGTATTCAAATTGGCAAATAAGTCAAACTCCTTTTTCGCAGATGACACGATACTTTATGTGGAAAACCCAAAAGACTCCACCCCAAAATTGCTAGAATTCATACAGCAATTCACTAATGTGGCAGGATACAAAAATCAATGCAGAGAAATTGCCGCTTTTCTAACAACTGTAGAAAGAGAAATTAAGCAATTGATTCCATTTACGATACTACCAAAAACCTTAAGATACCTTGGAATAAACCTAACCAAAGAGGAGAAGGACCTATTATTCCCTAGGAACTACAGACACTTATGAAGGAAAGTGAAGAAGACACAAAAAGATGGAAAAATAAACATTGTGAAAACATCTGTGCTGCCCAGAGCAAGCTATACTTTCAATGCCATCCTGATCAAAAATCCACCGGCATTTTTCAAAGTGCTGGAACAAACTATCCTAAAATTTATATGGAATTAGAAAAGACCCCAAATTGCCAAGGAAATATTGAAAAAGAAAAAGCTGGGGGCATCATGTTGCCCGATTTCAAGTTATATTACAAAGCTGTGATCACCAAGACAGCATGGTATTGGCACAAAAACAGACACATAGATCAAAGGAACAGAATAGAGAGCCCAGATATAGATCCTCAACTCTGGTCAAGTAATCTTCGACAAAGCAGGAAAACGATCCAATGATTACAGTTTTGTAATACAGCTTGAAGTCTGGAATTGTGATGCCATCAGCTTTGGTTTTCTTTTTCAATATTCCTTTGGACATTCTTCCATTTCTTTGTGTATTCCAGTTACTTTCAAGAGGGTTCTATAGCTTCCTGAGTACAAACCCTTGGCCTCTTTGGTTAGATTTAGTCCTAGATATCTTACGATTTTGGCACAACTGTAAATAGGATCCACTCCGTAAGTTCTCTTTCTCCAGTCCCATTGCTAGTGTATAGAAATGCAACTGATTTCTGTGCATTGATTTGATATCCTGCCACGTTGCTGAATTGTATGCGTTCTAGCAATTTGGGAGTGGGGTCTTTTGGATTTTCCACATAGAGTATCATGACCTCTGCAAAGTAAGTTTGACTTCTTCACCAATTCAGATATCTTTTATTTCTTTTTGTTTGTCTGCTGAAGCTAGGACTTCTTATACAATGTAGAACGGTTGTGAGAATGGACATCCCTGTCATGTTCCTGACCTTAGGGGAAAAGCTCTCAGTTCTTTTTTTTATTTTTTAAAAGATTTTATTTATTTATTTGACAGAGAAAGAGAGTGCACAAACAGGAGGAGCAGCACGCAGAGGGAGAAAGAGGAGCAGGGAGCCCAAAGTGGGCTCCATCGCAGGACCCTAGAATCATGACCTGAGCTGAAGGCAGACACTTAACTGACTGAGCCACCAGGCGCCCCCTGGATGATTTGTTTAAATGTGCAGGTGCTAAAGCTCAATCTTCAGACCGCCAAGTTCTGTGCATCTGGCAGCTGCTTGGCATTCTGTATCCACCACTCCAGGATCGTGCAGGCTAACCACATCACCTAAAACTCCCCCAGGCTTCCCCTCTGCAATGAACCATTTCCCCTTCCCCCAGACCCTGTCAACAACCCATCCGGTTTTTTTGCGCTACAGCTTTGCTTTTCTCAGAATGTCATGTGAATACACTCACACAGCATGTAGCTGTTTGGATGTGTGTTCACTCACGCAGCAAAATGTATTTCAGATTTCTTCATGTTGATGTGTGAATCAGTAGCTCAGTCCTTTTATCGCCAAACAGTATCCCACTGGGTGCTCCACAGTTTATCCATTCACCTACTGAAAGACAACGTGGTTGCATCCAGTTTTTCATGATGAACAAAGGTGTGGTAAACATTGGTTTTCAGCAAATAAGTTTTTGTGTACCCTACGTTTTAATTTGCTGAGGTAAATTACCTAGGAGTGTGATTAATTCAGAGTCCTATGGCAAGTCTATGTTTTTTTTTTTTTTAAGATTTTATTTATTTATTTGACAGAGAGAGATCACAAGTAGGCAGAGAGGCAGGCAGAGAGAGAGGAAGGGAAGCAGGCTCCCTGCTGAGCAGAGAGCCCGATGTGGGACTCGATCCCAGGACCCTGAGATCATGACCCGAGCCGAAGGCAGCGGCTTAACCCACTGAGCCACCCAGGTGCCCCGGCAAGTCTATGTTTAACTTTAGGTAGAAACCACCAACCTGACTTCCAAAATGGTTGCATTGGAGCACTGGGGGTTATACACAGACAATGAATCATGGAAGACTACATCAAAAACTAATGATGTCCTGTATGAATAACATAATAATAATCTCTTAATTCTTCCCTATTGAGCATGTTTGCTGTGGGCTTTTCAAAGATGGCCTTTCATATTGAGGTATATTCCTTCTATCCCTACACTATGGAAAGTTTTAATCAAGAGAGGATGCTGTACTTTGTCAATGCTTTTTCTGCATCTGTTGAGAGGATCAGATGGTTCTTTATTCATGCAGTGTATCACACGGATTGATCTGTGATTGCTGAACCACACTCACAGCCCAGGAATGAATCCCACCTGGTTGTGGTGAAGAATCCTTTTACTGTACTGTTGGATCCTCAGTAGGATACTAGTCAGTGCTAGTGTCTAGTTGAGAATATTTGCTTCCATGTTCGTCAGAGATACTGATCTACAATTCTCCTTTTTGGTGGGGTCTTTGGTTTTCAGATCAAGGTAATGGATCCTGTGTGCATTTTGGTCCATTTGTTAGAAAACTAGATCCCAAAATTGTAAAGAAAACTATATATTGTCAAAAATAAATACAATGAAAGGATAGAATGTAACTGTAAAATGAAAATTAGACAAAAAAAGAAAAAGGAATATAAACAGACAAGTGAGCAGAACAGAGCCCCATCCTGAGTGCATTTTCATCTGTTAGAAGAAGCTGCTCCCAAAATTGTAAAGAAAGAAAAACATATATATACAAAAATAAAATTAAATACAGTGATAGGATACAATGTAACTGTGAAGATGAAAACTAAAAAAGATTTTTTTTAAAAAGTTGATAAATGGGTTGAAAAAACTTAAAATTGAATGACTCAAGAATCATGGGGGGAAAACCATAAATTCTATATACTATTTTCTCCTGGTGCTAGAGTTATGCAGTTCTTTGTGATTGGAAAACTTGGTCTTGGCTGGATGTTTCTCCTGCTCTTCTGCGGAAGGGACTTGTTACGCTGATTCTCAGGTATCTTTGCCCTGGGCTGAACTGCACTGCCCTTGACAGAGGGCCAGCCTATGTAAATTGCTCCAGATTGTTCTCTGTGGCTTTTATTCCCTGAAGGCTGTCCATGCTGCTTATAGGATGACAATGAAAATGGCAACCTCCTGGGTACCTGAGTGGCTCAATCAGTTAAGCATCTACCTTTGGCTCCGGTCGTGACCCCGGGGTCCCAAGATGGAGCACTCCATGTTCACCCAGCCTGTGACTGAGTGTTTCGATGTCATGTGACCCCATTTTAAGTCTCCAAATCCTGTGAACTCCTGTAGCATACACCTGCACCTTTCCTCCCTGGGGGAATTGAGGGGGAGGTCTTGCAATGGTTCTGTCGCTTGCTGGGCCCCTGCTCAAAGAGCAGTGGCCTGATCATGGTGTGGTTCATGGTTTATGGCAACCCTGAGCTGAAAGACCACTCCTGGTTCAGCTGATTGCCTCCAGCTTTCGGCACTGTGATGCCTGGGAGCTCTGCCACACTCAGGCACCCCCGTTCCTTCTGTGACCCTGAGGATCCTGAGACCACATTGTCCCACCTAGGATTCTACCCCATTTCACCACCTGAGCACCTTTCAGGCAGGAACATCCCTCAGTGGAGCAGACTACAGAAAGTTCTGATTTTGTGCTCCACTGCTATCATATGGTAGTCGGCTGACAGAGGCTCCCTCCCTGCCCCCAGTTTATCTTCCCGTATGTCGCCTCAGATTCACTTCCCCATATCGCCTACCTTCCAGAAAGTGGTCACTTTTCTCTTCATGGAGTTTCAGCTATTCTTTTCTCAGATATCCAGTTGCATTCACAAGTGTTCAGAATGATCTGATAGCTATCTAGCTATGTTCCTAGGACCATGCAAAACTAAGGTCTCCTACTCCTCTGCCATCCTGGACTATGTCCTATGTTTTGACATCTTAACATTAAATCTTCCAGTCCACGAACACAGGATTTCTTTCCATTTATTTGTGTCTTCTTTTTTCCTTTAGCAGCATTTTGTAATTCTCAGCATACAAATCCTAAACAAGATTTAAGTACTACCCCAATACCAAAACCAGAAAAAGAATCCACTAAAAAGAGAACTACAGGCCAATATTCCTGGTGAACACAGATGCAAAAAATCTCAATAAAAAACTAGGATATAAAATGCAACAATACATTTAAAAAATCATTCACCATGATCAAGTGGGATTTATTTTTGGGTTGCAAGGGTGGTTCAATTTCACAAATCAATCAACATGACCTACCACATTAATAAAAGGAAGGAAACATATGGTCATTTCAATAGATGAAGAAATTTATCTTTAATAGACACAGAAATGTGTTGGTAACACCAACATCCATTTATGATTAAAAACCCTCAACACAATAGGTTTAGAGGGAACATACCTCAATAATAAAGGCCACAATGTAGAACCTCCAGTATCATACTTAATCAGGAAAAACTGAAAGCTTTAACCCTATAGTCAGGAACAGGACAAAGATGTCCACTCTTGCCACTTTTATTCAACTAGTACTAGGAGTCCTAGCCACCGCAATCAGATAAGAAAAAGGAAAAAAAATGCACCCAAATTGGTAAGGAAGAAGTAAATCTTTCACTATATGCTGATGATATAATACTATACAGAAAGAACCCTAAAGACTCCACCAAAAATCTACTAGAACTGATAAATTCAATAAAATAAAATTGCAAAATACAAATTCAGTGTCCAGAAGTCTGCTGCATTTCTATACACTAATAATGAAGCAAGCAGAAAGAGAAATTAAGAAAATAACTCCAGGGGCACCTGGGTGGCTCAGTGGGTTAAAGCCTCTACCTTCGGCTCAGGTCATGATCTCAGGGTCCTGGAATCAAGCCCCGCATTGGGCTCTCTGCTCAGTGGGGAGCCTGCTTCCCTCTCTCTCTCTGCCTGCCTCTCTGACTACTTGTGATCTCTGTCAATTAAATAAATAAAATCTTAAAAAAAAAATAACTCCACTTACAATTGTCATGAAATAAAATATCTACAAATAAACTTAAGGAAGTGAAAGACTTGTACTCTGAAAACTATGAAACACTGATAAAAGAAATTAAAGATAACAAAAAGAGATAGTAGTAAGATATTCCATGCTCATGGATTAGAAAAACAAATTCTGTTAATATGTCTGTACTACTCAAAGCAGTCTACAAATTTAATGCAATACCTATCAAAATACCTCCAACATTTTTCACAGAAGTAGAATAAAAAAAATCCTAAAGTCTATATGGAACCACATACTTTGAATAACTAAAGTAATTTTGAAAAAGAAAACCAAAGGTGGAGGCATCACAGTTCTGGACTTCAAGCTGTATTACAAAGCCGTAATCCTCAAGATATGGTACTGGCACAAAGCCGTAATCCTCAAGATATGGTACTGGCACAAAAACACACACACACATCAATGGAAGAGAAGAATCCAGAAACGGACCCTCAGCTCTCTATGGCCAACTAATCTTTGACAAAGCAGGAAAGAATATCTAGTGGAAAAAAGTCTCTTCAATAAATGGTGCTAGGAAGATTGGACACCAACATGCAGAAGAATGAAATTGGACTACTTTCTTACACCATACACAAAAATAAAAATGGATGAAAGACCGAAACGTGAGATGGGAGACCTTCAGAATCCTAGAGGAGAATGCAGGCAGCTACCTCTCTGACCTCAGCCACAACAACTTCTTACTAGACATGACTTCAAAGGCAAGGGAAACAAAAGCAAAAATGAACTACTGGGACTTCAACAAGATAAAAAGCTTTTGCAAGCGAAGGAAATAGCACAACTAAAAGGCAACATATAGAATGGGAGAGGATATTTGCAAATGTCTTCAGATAAAGGGCTAATATCCATATAAGGAACTTATCAAACTCAAAACCCAAACAACAAAAATCCAGTCAAGAAATGGGCAGAAGGCATGAATAGATACTCCTCCAAGGAAGACCTACAAATGGCCAACAGACAAATGAGGAAATGCTCCATATCACTTTCCATCAGGGAACTACAAATCAAAACCACAATGAGATACCACCTCACACCAGTCAATATGGCTAAAGTAAACAAATCAGGAAACAACAGATGTTGACAAGGATGTGGAGAAAGGGGAACCCTCTTAGACTATTGGTAGGAATGCAAACAGGTATACCACACTGGCGAACAGTATGAAGGTTCCTCAAAAGTTAAAAACAGAGAAACCCTGTGACCCAGCAATTTCACTATTGGGTATTTATTCAAAGCACACAGACATAGTGATTTAAAGGGACACATGCACCCCACTGTTTATAGCAGCGATGTCCACAATAGCCAAACTGGAAAAGAACCCAAATATACATTGACAGATGAATGGATAAAGATGTGGTTGGTATACATATAAAATGGAATATTACTCAGCTGTAGAAAAGAATGAAATCGTGCCATCTTTAACAATGTGGATGGAACTAGAGGTTATTACACTAAGCAAAGTAAGTCAGGAAGACAAATATCATATGATTTGACTCCTATATGGAGTTTAAGAAACAAAACAGATGAATGTAGGGGAAGGAAAGGAAAAAGAAGATGAAAACAGAGAGGGAGACAAACCATAAGACTCTGAACAACAGGAAATAAACAGTTGCTGGAGGAGAGATGGGTGGGGGATGGAATAACTGGGCGATAAGCATTAAGGAGGGCACTTTATGAGCACTGGGTGTTGTATATAACTGATGAATCACTAAATTCTACCTCTGACACTACTAAGACCCTGTATGTTAGTTAAAATGAATTTTAAATTTTTTTAAAGAAAAAAGCTAGAAATATCAATTCCAGGCTTAAAGTGATATTACAAAGCTGTACTGATCAAATAGTATGTACTGATCAAAATAATATGGTAGTAAAAAAGGCACATAGGTAAATAGAACAGAATAGAAAACCCAAGTATACACCAACAATTACATGGCAAATTAATCTTCAACCAAGCAAAAAGAATATTCAATGGGAAAAAAGTCTCTTCAATAAATGGTGTTGGGAAAACTAGGTAGCTACATGCAAAAAAACTGAAACCAGGCCACTTTCTTACACTATATACAAAAGTAAATTCAAAGTGTATCAAAGACCTAAATGTGAAACATGAACTCATAAAAATCCTAGAAGAGAATACAGGCAGTAATTCCCTTGACATCAGCTGTAGGAATCTCTTTCTAGATATGTCTCCTGAAGCAGGGGAAATAAAAGCAAAAATAAACTACTGGGATTACACTATTCCTGGGATGCAAGGGTGGTTCAGTATCTGCAAATCAATAAATGTGTTAGATCACATTAATAAAAGACAAAAACCATATGATCCTCTCAACTGATGCAGAAAAACCACTTGACAAAATATAGTATCTTTCCTTAATTAAGTCTTCAAAGTTTTGGGATACAGAGAACATACCTCAATATCATAAAAGCCATCTATGAAAAACCCACATCGAATATCATTCTCAAGGGGAAAAACTGAGAGCTTTTCTCCTAAGGTCAGGAACATGACAGGATGCCTACTCTCATCTGCTATTGTTTAACGTAGTACTAGAAGTCCTAGCCTCGGCAATCAGACAACAGAAAGAAATGAAAGGCATTCAAATCAGCAAAGAAGTCAAACTGTCACTCTTGCAGATGATGTGATAATTTATGGGAAAAACCCAAAAGACTCCACCTAAAATTGCTAGAACCCATATAAGAATTCAGCAATGTGACAGGATACAAAAATCAATGCACAGAAATCAGCTGCATTTCTATACACTAACGATGTGACAAAGCTGGGGCATCACACCGACTGATTTCAAGCTATATTACAAAGCTGTGATCACCAAGACAGCATGGCACTGGCACAAAAACAGACACACAGACTAACGGAACAGAAGAATGAGCCCGGATATGGACCCTCAACTCTATGGTCAATTAACATTAGACAGAGCGGGAAAAAATATCCAATGGAAAAAAGTCTCTTCAATAAATGGTGCTGGGAAAATTGGACAACTATATACAGAAGAATGAAACTCAACCAGTCTCTTACACAATACACAAAGATAAACTCTAAATGGATGAAAGACCTCAATGAGACAGGAATCCATCAAAATCCTAGAGGAGAACATAGGCAGTAACCTCTTCGACATCGGCCACAGCAACTTCTTTCAAGACACGGTTCCAAAGGCAAGGGAAACAAAAGCGAAAATGAACTTCTGGGACTTCATCAAGATAGAAGCCTGCACAGCAAAGGAAACAGTCAACAAAAAGTCTCTTCAAGAGGCAACCCACAGAATGGGAGAAGATATTCGCAAATGACATTAAAGAAAAAGGGCTGATATCCAAGATATATAAAGAACTTCTCAAACTCAACACCCAAAAAACTGATAAGTCAAAAAATGGGCAGAAGACATGAACAGTCACTTCTCCAAAGAAGACATACAAATGGCTAATAGACAAATTAAAAAATACTCAACATTATTAGCCATCAGGGAAATTCAAATCCAAACCATGCTGAGATACCACCTTACACCAGTTAGAATGGCAAAAATTGACAAGGCAAGAAGCAACAGATGTTGGAAAGATTGTGGAGAAAGGGGAACTCTACTACCCTGTTGGTGGGAATGCAAGGTGGTGCAGCCACTTTAGAAAACAGTGTGGAGGTTCCTCAAAAAACTAAAAATAGAGCTACCCTATGACCCAGCAGTTGCACTACTGGGTAAATACCAGTAGTGTACAGGTATACAAAGATACAGATGTAGTGAAAAGAAGGGCCACATGCACCCCAATGTTCATAGCAGGAATGTCCACAATAGCCAGACCATGGAAGGAGCTGAGATGTCCTTCAGCAGATGAATGGGATAAAGAAGATGTGGTCCATAATATAATGGAATTTTACTCAGCCATAAGAAAGCGTGAATACCCAACATTTGCCCAACATGGATGGAACTGGAGGAGATTATGCTAAGTGAAATAAATCAAGGAGAGAAAGACAATTATCATATGGTTTCACTTATTTGTGGAACACAGGAACTAGCATGAAGGACACTGGGAGAAGGAAGGGAAAAATGAAGTGGGGGGAATCAGAGGGGGAGATGAACCATGAGAGACTATGGATTCTGGGAAACAAACTGAGGGGTTTAGAGGGGAAAGGGGTGAGGGGATGGGTTAGTCCAGTGACAGGTATTAAGGAAGACATGTGTTGCATGGAGCACTGGGTATTATATGCAAACAATGAATCACAGAACACTGCATCAAAAACTAATGATGTACTGTGGCTAACATAATTTAAAAAATTGTAAAACAAAAAAACACAATGCTGTCATCATCATGTCAGTATGGTACTGGCACAAAAACAGAAACCAGATCAATGAGCAGAACAGAGAACCCAGAAACGGACCCTCAACTCTATAGTCAGTTAATCTTTGACAAAGCAGGAAAGAATATTCAATGGAAAAAAGTCTCTTCAACAAATGGTGTTGGGTAAATTGGACAGCCACATGCAGAAGAATGAAACTGGACCATTTCCTTACACCATACGCAAAAAGACTCAAAATGGATGAAAGACCTAAATTGTGACAGGAATCCATTAAAATCCTACAGGAGGAGATGGGCAGTAACTTGTGTGACCGTGGCTACAGCAATTACTTGTTAGGTCTCCAGAGGCAAGGGAATAAAAGCAAAAATGAACTATTGGGACTTCATCAAGGTAAAAAACTTTCCACAGCAAAGGAAACAGCTGACAGAAGCAAAAGAGAATTGACAGAATGAGAGAAGCTATTTGCAAATGTCGTATGACACAGAGTGCTAGTATCCAAAATCTATGAAGAATTTACCAAACCCAAATGAAAGGATAAATAATCCAATCAAGAAATGGGCAGTATACATGAACAGACATTTCTCAAAGAAGACATACAGATGGCCAACAGACACATGAAAAAATGCTCAGAATCACCTGGCATGAGGGAAATACAAATCAAAAGCACAACGAGATACCACCTCACACCGGTCAGATTGGATAAAATTAACAAGTCAGGAAACAGATGTTGGGGAGGATGTGCAGAAAGGGAAACCTTCCTACACTTTTGGTGAGAATGTATGCTGGCACAGCCAGTCTATAAAATACTTCGGAGTTCCCTCAAAAAGTTGAAAATAGCTAACCTACAGCCCAGCAATTGCACTACAAGGTATTTACCCCAGAGATATAGATGTAGTGATCCGAAGGGGCACCTACATCCCAATGTTTATAGCAGCGATGTCCACAATAGCCAAACAATGGAAAGGGCCCTGATGTCCACTGATGGATGAACTGACAAAGATGATGTGGTATGTATGTATGTGTACATAATGGAATACCACTCAGCCATCAAGAAGTGAAATTCTGGGCACCTGGGTGGCTCAGTCGGTTAAGCGGCTGCCTTTGGCTCAGGTCATGGTCCCAGGGTCCCAGGATCTAGCCCCGCATCAGACTCCCAGCTTAATGGAGAGCCCACTTCTCCTCTCCCTCTGCTTGCTGCTCTACTTGTGCTCTCTCTCTGTCAATAAATAAATAAAATCTTAAAAAAAAATGAAATCTTGACATCTGGAACGACGTGGTTGGAACTA
Source organism: Lutra lutra (assembly GCF_902655055.1). NCBI lineage: Eukaryota > Metazoa > Chordata > Mammalia > Carnivora > Mustelidae > Lutra > Lutra lutra. The sequence goes on along the minus strand of NC_062290.1, from coordinate 3,408,215 downwards.
GAAGGTATTATGCCAAGCGAAATAAGTCAGAAAGACAATTATATGATCTCACTCATATGTGGAATTTAAGAAAACATAACCATAGGGGAAGAGAGGGGAAAAGAAAAGACAAAATTAGGGAGACAAACCACAAGAGACTTTTTTTTTTAAGACTTTATTTATTTGACAGAGATTGCAAGTAGGCAGAGAGACAGGTTGGTGGGGGACAGGCTCCCTGCTGAGCAGAGAGCCTGATGTGGGGCTCGATGCCAGGACCCTGAGATCATGACCTGAGCCAAAGGCAGAGGCTTAACCCACTGAGCCACCCAGGCGCCCCACCATAAGAGACTCTTAATCATAGGAAAAAACTGGGTGGTGTTGGAGGGAAGGAACTGGGGTAACTGGGTGATGGACATTAAGGAGGGCACGTGATGTAAGCAGCACCAGGTATTCTATAAGACGAATCACTGACCTCTACCTCTGAAACTAATAATATATTTTGTTAATTTAAATTTTAAAAATTTACATTACGTATGTATTATGTACAATAACAAATTATGTATTATGTACAATTAAAAAGTATGTATTATGTACAATTAAAAAAAATTACATTATGTATGTATTATGTACAATGAAAAAAAGTTCCTGTAAAGAAAAGCCAACAACTGGGCGCCTGGGTGGCTCAGTGGGTTAAGCCGCTGCCTTCGGCTCAGGTCATGATCTCAGGGTCCTGGGATCGAGTCCCGCATCGGGCTCTCTGCTCAGCAGGGAGCCTGCTTCCCTTCCTCTCTCTCTGCCTGCCTCTCTGTCTGCTTGTGATCTCTCTCTCTCTCTGTCAAATAAATAAATAAAATCTTTAAAAAAAAAAAAAAAAAAAAAAAAAAAAAAAAAAAAAAAAAGAAAAGCCAACAACCAAATGGCTTTTGGCTTGTGAGTTCTGCCAGACATCTGAAGAATAGCACCAATTATTCACAAATTCTTAAAGCAGGCAAGACACTTCCCAACTGATTCTAATGAGGCCAGCATTATCTTAATACTAAAACCACACAAAGGAGTTTGGTCCGAGATGACAATAGAGGAAGATCCTGAACTCACCACCTTCACAGAATACACTAAAATACACATATTCATAGAACGGTTCCTCCTGAAGAACTAAGGGCTCACAGCAGCTTCTACACAACCGAAGACAAAACAGCCAAAGAGAACTATAAGAGCTGGAGATCTAGGAGCAAAGGGAGCACCTACCCTGATGCTGCGGACTGCAGGGGAGAAACAGTACTGAGAGACTGGAGACAAATCCGTCTGTCCTCGGCACAAAAGGAAAGCTGCGGTTTAAAAGAGCAACTAGCATATAAAAGGGACGACGCTTGAACTTTGCCAAATGGCAGACAGGCCGCAGAAATTCTCTCTGGGTTGGAGGTATGGGAGAGAGACGTGGTTTACACTCCCCCCTCAACCTTAAAAGCCAGCCTGCAGCAGGTCTGGATGCCATAGCTGGCTTGCCACTCCCTGAGCCCCACGTCCACAAGTCCAGACCAGACCCAGCTGTGCTATGGCATGAGGGAAACTGTGCAGCATATGCGGCAGGCGGAGCACTCCAGAGCCGCTGAAACACTCTCCACGGGGGAGGGGCCAAGGGGCATGGTCAGCACTCCCTTCCCCCCAAAACAACAGACCAGAGCACAGTATGGATGCCTCCAGAAGTACAACGCTCCTAGCCCACGCCAACCACAACTGCCCCACCAGAGTGGCCACAAAGTGGTGCACAGCAGGAAACCTCGGGCTTGCACCCAGTTGGGCTTCAGCTGTCTTACCAGGTCACGCTCAGTGGTGAGAGCGCCAAGATAATCGGGCTTGCAAGCATTTCAGCATTTCAGCTTTGGCTATCCTGCCCGCCAGGGCGTATTTGCACAGAAAGCCCACAGACCGCATCAGCCCACAGCTGTCCTGCTAGGGTGCCCCCTGTGCGGAGCACCCCCGGACCTCCTGGCCTGTATCCCACCTCCGCTCCAGCTGCCCCTCTGTCACATGCTCCGTGCAGACAGTCCTGAAACATCCATTTACAGCCACTTCAGCTTTATCCTGCCAAGGTGTCCTCTGTGCATGAGCCCCAGGTCTCCCCTGCTTGGATCCACTTTCGTTTCAGCGACCCTACAAGTGTAGCCTCTGCACAGAGAGCTCAGAGACCTCCTGGCCCTCACCCTATCTCAGCTCTGGCCACCCCACCAGGGCGCCCCCTGCACAGTGCCTTGGGACACCCAAGCGTGCACCCTTTTCAGCTCCAGCTATCCTGCTTGGGTGCCCTGAGAGCATGGCATGCTGGGATGCCCTAGCCTGCATTTGCTTCAGCTTTTGCTGCCTGACAGGGTGGCTGCTGCACAGACAGAGCCACAGGATCCCCCAGCTTACACTCAATTCAGCTTTACCTGTCTTGCAGGGTACCCTCTGCATGGACCTCCTGCCTTGCACACCACCTCAGCTCCAGCTCTACCAGGGCACCCACAGCATGGAGAACCCTGAGACTGCCGGATGTGCACTTGCTTCCGTTTCACTGGTCTTTCCAGGGTGTCCTCACTGCTTAGAACCTTCGGACCCCCCTCAGTCTCCACCCACTTAAGCTTTAGCTCATTTGCCAGGGCACCTGCTGCATGGAACTCTAAAGCCCTGAGATCTGACCGATACCATTTTTCACCCTACCAGGCCACCTTCTGCATAAAGAGCCCTGGGACACCTCACATAACACCCATTTCAGCTTCAGCTATCCTGCCAAAGTGCCCTCTGTGTGCAGAGCTTCAAGACACCTGAGCAGGCAGCCCCTTTGGACCTAGCTATCTCATGAGGGCACCTGCTGCATGGAGGGCCCAGGGACCTTACTGACTGGCATCCATTTCAGCTAAAGCTGATAGCAGGACAGGGTTTCAACTATGGAGGCCCCCAGCCAATGCCAGCCACCACTTCAGCTAGCAGAAGTCACACACGTTCTACCTAGGGGACAACCAGACACTGGATTACCATTCAGATTTGCAGGGGAGATAAATAGGTTCCCAAACAAAACATAATGGAGTTTATCACCACTGATCCAGCCTTGTAAGAAATGCTACCGGAGTCCTGCGATGGCGGGAGATTAGCGAGACCTTAGTCTCTCCTAGCCCACAAGCCCCGCTAGATAACCATCCAATCAGACTAAATACCCAGAAAATGACTGGAAGACTGAAAGAACAAAATGCCAACTAAAGTTAGAGAAAGGTCCACATCAAAGAAGGTGGGAAGTTTGGAGACACTGTTTAGGGGAGAAAGAGATCACAGGGAGGGTGGGAGGGAGGCAGCTGTGATTGGGGAGAAGGGCCAGAGAGAGGAGCACATGGAGAATGAATAAGAACATCTTCCCCAAAGCCAGTGGGTTGGAATATGAGAAGGCTGAACTTCATCTGTTCTTGGAACCAGTGGGACGCAGAGCCTGGAGTTTTAAAGATCAGCAGGTTTGGCTGGGGTAGAGCCCAGGATGGGGGGCTGGGGAGCACTGCACTGCTCCTGGAGAGAAGGCAGGCAAACAACCTGGAGGCAGACAGCATGGACACAGAGATCTGAAAAACACTGTGGGCACACTGGGGAGAGATTATTTGCTTTTCCTGGGAGTGCCTTCCTGAGAGGCAGCATTCACGGAGTCGCCTCTGTGACAACAAAGGAGTTGGCTAACACCATTTCCCTCTGCCACACCTTAGCATAAACACGGAGCCGCCTGCGGGAAGGGGCACAGCACCAACAGCAGCTGCCACCTTGATTACACCAAGCTCCGTCCCTTGTGCCCTGGTGTGACCGCCCTTCTAAGTCAAGCTTGCCTCCGTCCTGGCACAGCAGGCACCCCCTCCCCCCACCCAGGAGACCAGTGCAGGCCTCTGCCAACACCATGTCTCTAAAACCTAGTGGTTTTTTTTTTTTTTTAAGATTTTATTTATTTATTTGACAGATCACAAGTAGGCAGAGAAGCAGACAGAGAGCAGGGAAGCAGGCTCGCCGCTGAGCAGAGAGCCCGATGCGGGGCTCGATCCCAGGACCCTGAGATCATGACCTGAGCCGAAGGCAGAGGCCCCAACCCACTGAGCCACCCAGGCTGCCCCACTAAAGCCTAGTGTTTTAAAGGTCAGCAGGTGGCTAGGATAGGGCCCAGAGGGCACTGCACTGCTCTAGGAGAGAACATTCTGGGGGAAGACAGCACAGAAACAGCTATTTGAAGAACACTTGGGGCACACAGGGATGAGACTTTTGGCTCTTTTTAGAGGTGTCTTCTGAGAAGGAGCATCCATGGAGCTACCTCTTTGGGAACGAAGGCGCTGGCTCGCACCGTTTCACACACACACGGCCCTCGGCATAAACACGGAGCCGCCCTCGGAAGCGGTGCAGCACTCACACCAGCTGCCCGACTCGCTTCCACCGAGCCCCACCCGCCCTGCTCTCCAGGGGGACTGCCCTTTGCAGTCCGCTTACCTCAGCCCCAGGGTGCTAGGCGCTTCCCACCATCACCAGCACAAACCCCTGCCCACACAGATTCCAACCAAAGAGTTCTGCAGGGTTCAGTTCTGACAGAGGTGGTGTCCGGTCTTATTTCCACAAGCACACAAGAGCACACCTAGTTAAAACCGGACACATTCAGGCAAGGGAACAAACACTGCCCAGAGCAGGCAAGGACAGCCTCTGCCCAAAGGATAAAGCAGCAAAATCACAACAGCAGAGCGAGCATTCAGCACATGAATTCCTAGAAAGAGGAAGAAATAGAAAACTTGAACACACTGATAACCAGCAAAGAAATTGAATCACTAATCAAAAAACTCCCAAAATACAAAAGTCAAGGGCCATGTAGCTTCATATGTGAATTCTACCAGACCTTTAAAGATCAGTTAATACCTATTCTTCTCAAACTCTTCAAAAAAAAAGGAGGAAGACTTCCAAATTTATTCCATGGAGCCAGCATTACCCTGATACCAAAACCAGATAAAGACCGCACTAAAAAAGAAATCTACAGGCCAATATCCCTCTTGAACATGGATGCAAAAATTCTCAATAAAATACTAAGAAAGTGAATCCAACAATACACTTTAAAAAATCATTTATCATTATCAAACAGGATTTATTCCTGGATTGTAAGGGCAGTTTAGTATTTGCAAATCAATCAGTGTGATACATTAATAAAAGAAAGGATCAAGAACCATATGAGCCTCTCAGTAGATACAGAAAAAGCATCTGACAAAGTACATCCATTCCTGATTAAAAAAAAAAAAACAAAACAAAATGAAAACACTCAACAAAGCAAGTTTAGAGGGAACATACCTCAACATAATGAAGGCCACCTATGAAGAAGCCACAGTTACTATCATCCTCAATGGGGAACAACTGAGAACCTTTCCTCTATGGCCAGAAACAAGAAAAGGATGAACATTCTCAACACTGTTATCTAATATAGTACCGGAAGGAGAGCCTGAGGGGCTCAGTGGGTTAAGCCTCTGCCTTCGGCTCAGGTCATGGTCTCAGGGTCCTGGGATCGAGCTCTGCATCAGGCTCTCTGCTCAGCAGGGAACCTGCTTCCCCCCTTTCTCGGCCTGCCTCTCTGCCTACTTGTGATCTCGCTCTGTCAAATCTTTTTAAAAAATAAGTACTGGAAGTCCAAACCACATCCATCAGACAACAACAAGAATAAAAGACATCTAAATCAAAGTAAAACTTACACTATTTGTAGACGAAATGATACTCTATATAGAAATCTGACTCCAGAGCAGGCTGAGACTACTTCAGGTAGCGGGAGATCAGCTCAATAGCTTATCTAAAGATTGCAAACACCTACAAATCCAATGGGAGGTCAAAGAGAAGAACAGCAACTCTAGAAACAGAAAATCAACCACTATCTGAAAGGTAGGACCGGCGGAGAAGTGAATCCAAAGCGACGGGAAGATAGACCGTGGGGGGAGGGGCCGGCTCCCGGCGAGCGGCAGAGCAACGGAGCACAAAATCGGGACTTTTAAAAGTCTGTTCCACTGAGGGACATCGCTCCTGAGGCTTAACCGGGGTGAAGCCTACGCAGGGTCAGCGTGGCCTCAGGTCCCGCAGGGTCACAGAAGGATCGGGGGTGTCTGAGTGTCGCAGAGCTTGCAGGTATTAGACCAGGGAAGCCGGCTACAGAGACAGAGCCAAGGAGTGACTCTCAGCTCGGGGTTGCCTTGAACCGGTCGCAGGCTCGGTCAGCTCGGAGCATGGCCGGAGGCCAGGGTGACGGGAGTCATTGGGCGCTGTTCTCTGAGGGCGCACTGAGGAGTGGGGCCCCGGGTTCTCGGCTCCTCCGGGCCAGACACCGGGAGGCCGCCATCTTCATTCCCGCCCTCTGGACTCTAAGGAAAGTGCTCAGGGAACAAAAGCTCCGAAAGCGAACCCGAACCCGAGCGGATTACTCAGCCCGGCCCCGGGTAAGGGCGGTGCAACTCCGCCTGGGGCAAAGACGCTTGAGAATCACTACAACAGGCCCCTCCCCCAGAAGAGCAACAAGAAACCCAGCCAGGACCAAGTTCACCTACCAAGGAGTGCAGGTTCAATACCAAGGAGAGCGGCGGAATTCCAGAGGAGGAGAAAGCAAAGCCCGGAACTCATGGCTTTCTCCCCATGATTCTTTAGCCTTGCAGTTAATTTTTTTTTCTTTTTCAATTTTTTTTCTTCTGCTGCTAGATTTTTTATTAACTTTTACCCTTATCTTTTTAAACGTTTTTTAACTAGTTTTATATATTTTTCCTTTTTTATATTTTTTCTTTATTCATTTTCTTTTTTTGTTTCTTTTTTTTTTTTTTTTAACCTCTTTTTATACCCTTTCTCCACCCCCACCAGGATTTGGGATCTCTTCTGATTTGGTTAAAGCACATTTTCCTGGGGTCTTTGCCACCCTTTCAGTATTTTACATGCACCTTCATATACTCTCATCTGAACAAAATGACAAGGCAGAAAAATTCACCACAAAAAAAAGAACAAGAGGCAGTACTGAAGGCTAGGGACCTAATCAATAGGGACATTGGTAATATGTCAGATCTAGAGTTCAGAATGACAATTCTCAAGGTTCTAGCCGGGCTCGAAAAAGGCGTGGAAAATATTAGAGAAACCCTCTCGGGAGATATAAAAGCCCTTTCTGGAGAAATAAAAGAACTAAAATCTAACCAAGTTGAAATCAAAAAAGCTATTAATGACGTGCAATCAAAAATGGAGGCTCTCACTGCTAGGATAAATGAGGCAGAAGAAAGAATTAGCGATATAGAAGACCAAATGACAGAGAATAAAGAAGCTGAGCAAAAGAGGGACAAACAGCTACTGGACCACGAGGGGAGAATTCAAGAGATAAGTGACACCATAAGACGAAACAACATTAGAATAATTGGGATTCCAGAAGAAGAAGAAAGAGGGGAGCAGAAGGTATATTGGAGAGAATTATTGTAGAGAATTTCCCTAATATGGCAAAGGGAACAAGCATCAAAATCCAGGAGGTGCAGAGAACCCCCCTCAAGATCAAGAAGAATAGGTCCACAACCCATCATCTAATAGTAAAATTTACAAGTCTTAGTGACAAAGAGAATATCCTGAAAGCAGCCTGGGAAAAGTCTGTAACATACAATGGTAAAAATATTAGATTGGCAGCAGACTTATCCACAGAGACCTGGCAGGCCAGAAAGAGCTGGCATGATATATTCAGAGCACTAAACGAGAAGAACATGCAGCCAAGAATACTATATCCAGCTAGGCTATCACTGAAAATAGAAGGAGAGATTAAAAGCTTCCAGGACAAACAAAAACTGAAAGAATTTGCAAACACCAAACCAGCTCTACAGGAAATATTGAAAGGGGTCCTCTAAGCAAAGAGAGAGCCTAAAAGTAGTAGATCAAAAAGGAACAGAGACAATATACAGGAACAGTCACCTTACAGGCAATACAATGGCACTAAATTCATATCTCTCAATAGTTGCCCTGAATGTAAATGGGCTAAATGCCCTAATCAAAAGACACAGGGTATCAGAATGGATAGAAAAACAAAACCCATCTATATGTTGCCTACAAGAAACTCATTTTAAACCCGAAGACACCTCCAGATTTAAAGTGAGGGGGTGGAAAAGAATTTACCATGCTAATGGACATCAGAAGAAAGCAGGAGTGGCAATCCTTATAGCAGATCAACTAGATTTTAAGCCAAAGACTATAATAAGAGATGAAGAAGGACACTATATCATACTCAAAGGATCTGTCCACAAGAAGATCTAACGATTTTAAATATCTATGCCCCTAACATGGGAGTAGCCAACTATATAAACCAATTAATAACAAAATCAAAGAAACATATCAACAATAATACAATAATAGTAGGGGACTTTAACACTCCCCTTACTGAAATGGACAGATCAACCAAGCAAAAGATCAACAAGGAAATAAAGGCCTTAAATGACACACTGGACCAGACGGACATCACAGATATATTCAGAACATTCCATCCCAAAGCAAAAGAATACACATTCTTCTCTAGCGCACATGGAACATTCTCCAGAATAGATCACATCCTGGGTCATAAATCAGGTCTCAATCAGTATCAAAAGATTGGGATGATTCCCTGCACATTTTTATTTTTTTTTTAAGATTTTATTTATTTATTTGACAGAGAGAGATCACAAATAGACAGAGAGGCAGGCAGAGAGAGAGAGAGAGGGAAGCAGGCTCCCCGCTGAGCAGAGAGCCCGATGCGGGACTCGATCCCAGGACCCCGAGATCATGACCTGAGCCGAAGGCAGCGGCCTAACCCACTGAGCCACCCAGGCGCCCTCCCTGCACATTTTTAGACCACAGTGCTCTGAAGCTAGAACTCAACACAAGAGGAAATTTGCAAAGAACCCAAATACATGGAGACTAAACAGCACCCTTCTAAAGAAAGAATGGGTCAACCAGGAAATTAAAGAATTGAAAAAATTCACGGAAACAAATGATAGTGAAAACACAACGGTTCAAAATCTGTGGGACACAACAAAGGCAGTCCTGAGAGGAAAATACATAGCGGTACAAGCCTTTCTCAAGAAACAAGAAAGATCTCAAGTACACAACCTAACCCTACACCTAAAGCAGCTGGAGAAAGAACAAGAAAGAAACCCTAAACCCAGCAGGAGAAGAGAAATCATAAAGATCAGAGCAGAAATCAATGAAATAGAAACCAAAAAAAACAATAGAACAAATCAATGAAACTAGCAGCTGGTTCTTTGAAAGAATTAATAAGACTGATAAACCCCTGGCCAGACTTATTAAAAAGAAAAGAGAAAGGACCCAAATAAATAAAATCATGAATGAAAGAGGAGAGATCATAACTAACACCAAAGAAATACAAACAATTATAAGAACATACTATGAGCAACTCTACGCCAACAAAGTTGACAATCTGGAAGAAATGGATGCATTCCTAGAGACATATAAACTACCACAACTGAACCCGGAAGAAATAGAAAACTTGAACAGACCCATAACCAGTAAGGAGATTGAAACAGTCATCAAAAATCTCCAAACAAACAAAAGCCCAGGGCCAGATGGCTTCCCGGGGGGAATTCTACCAAACATTTAAAGAAGAACTAATTCCTATTCTTCTGAAACTGTTCCAAAAAATAGAAATGGAAGGAAAACTTCCAAACTCATTTTATGAGGCCAGCATCACCTTGATCCCAAAACCAGACAAGGATCCCATCAAAAAAGAGAATTACAGACCAATATCCTTGATGAACACAGATGCGAAAATTCTCACCAAAATACTAGCCAACAGGATTCAACAGTATATTCAAAGGATTATTCACCACGACCAAGTGGGATTTATTCCAGGGCTACAAGGTTGGTTCAACATCCACAACTCAATCAGTGTGATACAACATATTAATGAAAGAAAGAACAAGAACCATATGATACTCTCAATAGAGGCTGAAAAAGCATTTGACAAAGTATAGCATCCCTTCCTGATCAAAACTCTTCAAAGTGTAGGGATAGAGGGCACATATCTCAATATTATCAAAGCCATCTGTGAAAAACCCACCGCAAATATCATTCTCAATGGAGAAAAACTGAAAGCTTTTCCGCTAAGGTCAGGAACACGGCAGGGATGTCCGTTATCACCACTGCTATTCAACGTAATACTAGAAGTCCTAGCCTCGGCAATCAGACAACAAAAGGAAATTAAAGGCATCCAAATTGACAAAGAAGTAGTCAAACTATCACTCTTCACAGATGATATGATACTATATGTGGAAAACCCAAAAGACTCCACTCCAAATCTGCTAGAACTTGTACAGGAATTCAGTAAAGTGTCAGGATATAAAATCAATGCACAGAAATCAGTTGCATTTCTCTACACCACCACCAAGACAAAAGAAAGAGAAATTAAGGAGTCAGTCCCATTTACAATTGCACCCAAAACTATAAGATACCTAGGAATAAACCTAACCAAAGAGGCTAAGAATCTATACTCAGAAAACTATAAAGTACTCATGAAAGAAATTGAGGAAGACACAAAGAAATGGAAAAATGTTCCATGCTCCTGGATTGGAACAATAAATATTGTGAAAATGTCTATGCTACCTAAAGCAATCTACACATTTAATGCAATTCCTATCAAAATACCACCCATTTTTTTCAAAGTAATGGAACAAATAATCCTAAATTTTTTATGGAACCAGAAAAGACCTCGAATAGCCAAAGGAATATTGAAAAAGAAAGCCAAAGTTGGTGGCATCACAATTCCGTACTTCAGGCTCTAATTCAAAGCTGTCATCATCAAGACAGCATGGTACTGGCACAAAAACAGACACATAGATCAATGGAACAGAATAGAGAGCCCAGAAATAGACCCTCAACTCTATGGTCAACTAATCTTCAACAAAGCAGGTAAGAATGTCCAATGGAAAAAAGACAGCCTCTTCAATAAATGGTGTTGGGAAAACTGGACAGCCACATGCAGAAAAATGAAATTGGACCATTTCCTTACACCACACACAAAAATAGACTCAAAATGGATGAAGGACCTCAATGTGAGAAAGGAATCCATCAAAATCCTTGAGGAGAACACAGGCAGCAACCTCTTCGACCTCAGCCACAGCAACATCTTCCTGGGAACATCGCCAAAGGCAAGGGAAGCAAGGGCAAAAATGAACTATTGGGATTTTATCAAGATCAAAAGCTTTTGCACAGCAAAGGAAACAGTTAACAAAACCAGAAGACAACTGACAGAATGGGAGAAGATATTTGCAAATGACCTATCAGATAAAGGGCTAGTGTCCAAAATCTATAAAGAACTTAAAACACTGATGAAAGGAATTGAAGATGACACAAAGAAATGCAAAGGCATTTAATACTCACGGAATGGGAGAACAGATATTCTTAAAATGTCTATACTACCCAAAGCAATCTAAATATTTAAGGCAATCACTATCAAAATACCACCAGGATTTTTCACAGAGCTAGAACAACTGTAAAACTGTATGGAACCACAAAAGACCCTGAATGGCCAAACCAACCTTGAAAAAGAAAAGCAAAGCTGGATGTGTCACAAGTTATATTACAAAGCTGTAGTAAAACAGTACGGCACTGGCACAAAAAGAGACACATAGATCAGTGGAACAGAACAGAAAACCCAGAAATGAACCCACAAGTATATGGTCAATTAACCTTTAACAAAGCAGGAAAGAATATCCAATGGAAAAAAGACAGTCTCTTCCACAAATGATGTTGGGAAAACTGGACAGCAACATGCAAAAGAATGAAACTGGACCACTTTCTCATATCACACACAAAAATAAATTCGAAATGGATGAAAGAGCTAAATGTAAGCCCTGAAGCCATAAAAGTCCTAGAAGGGAGCACAGCCACTAATGCCTCTGACGTTGATGGTAGCAACATTTTTCTAGATATGTCTCCTGAGGCAAGGGAGACAAAAGCTTCTACAAGGGAGATAAAAGGGATACAAGGGAGATAAAAAGCTTCTACTCAGTCAAGGGAACAACAAAAGCAAGGCAACCAACGAAAATGGGAGAGGCTATTTGCCAGTGATATATCTGATAACAGTAGTATCCAAAATATATAAAGAACTCAACACCCAAAGAACAAATACTCCCAACACCGAAGAACAAATAATTCAGCCAAGGAATGGGCAGAAGATACGAATAGGCATTTTTTCATAGAAGACCTACAGATTACCAACAAATCCATGAAAAGGTGCTCAGCATCACTCATCATCCCTGAAATACAGATCAAAACTACAATGATGCAATTTTAAATGGCATCAATTCCTTGATATCCCTTTGTTCTGCCTCATTGTTAGTCTACAGAAATGCAACTGATTTCTGTCCATCGACTTTGTATCCTGAAACTTTGCTGAATTTCTGTATCAGTTCTAGCAACTTTGGAGTGGAGTCCTTTGGGTTTTCCATATAAAGTATCATGTCATCTGCAAAGAGTGAAAGTTTGACTTCTTGTTTGTGGATGTTTATGTCTTTTATTTATTTATTTTTTTTGTTTGATTGCTGAGGCTAGGACTTCTAGTACTATGTTGAAGAACAGTCGTGAGAGTGGGCATACCTGTTATGTTCCAACCTTAGGGGAAGAGCTCTCAGTTTTTTCCTGTTGAGGATGATATTCACTGTGGGATTTTTGTATATGGCTTATATGACATTGAGGTATATTCCTTCTGTCCCTACAAGGTGGAGAGTTTTTAATCAAGAAAGGATGTTGTATTTTATCAAGTGCTTTTTCTCCATCAGTTGAGAGGATCATTTGGTTCTTATCTTTTATTAATGTGAGACATCACCTCACACCAGTTAGAATGACTAAAATCGACAACACAAGAAACAGCAGGTGTTAGCTAGGATGCCGTGAAAGGGGAGTACTCTTGCACTGTTGGTGGGAATGCACACTGGTGTAGCCGCACTGGAATACAGTTAAAAACAGAACTACCCTATGATCCAGCAATCGCACTACTAGGTATTTACCCAAAGAATGCAAAAATACTAATTCAAAGAGATACATGCACCCCAGTGTTTACAGCAGCATTATTAACAATAGCCAAATTCTGGAAAGAGTCCAAATGTCCATCAACTGATGAATGGGTAAAGATGTGTTGTGTATGTATAGAGACACACACACACACACACACAAATTATGGAAATAGCCGGTGTTCACTGACTGATAAATGGATAAAGAATGTGTGCTGTTGTGTACACACACACACACACACACTGGAACATTAATTGTAAAAAAGAAGGAAATCTTGCCAGCTGCAGTGACATGATAGGAACTAGAGAATATTATGTTGAGTGAAATAAAATCAGAGAAAGGCAAATACCATATGATTTCATCTATATGTGGAATTTAATACATAAAACAAATGGACAAAGAGGGGAAAAAGACAAAAGGGGAAGCAAACCAAGAAACAGACTTTTAACTATAGAGATCAAATTGAGGGTTACTGTAGGGGAGGTTGGTGTGGGGATGGGTTAAATAAGTGATGGGGACTAAGAAGTGTGCTTATTCTATATGTTGGCTAACTGAACATAATTTTAAAAATATAGGGAAAAAACTATACTTATTGTGATGAGCACTGGGTGTTGTATAGAAGTGCTGAATCAATATAGTGCACACCTGAAACTATATCACACTGTATATTAACTATAACTTAAATAAAACTTTAAAAAATAAAATATACCTTAAATGTAAATAGTTGTTATATTCAACTAATGAACTGCTGAGCACTACATCAAAAACTAATGATGTAATATATGCTGGCTAACTGAACATAATAAAAGTAAAAGTAAATGTCCTGAGTCCTCCAATCAAAGCACATACGGTGGTGGAATGGATTTAAAAAAAAAAAAAAGAACCCATCTACATGCACCCCAAAAGCAACTCACCTCAGTCTTAAAGAAACATAGAGACTGAAAGTGAAGGGATGGAATTTACCATGCAAATGGAAGTGGAAAAAAAAGCTGGGCTAGCAGTGCTTATATCAGATAAAACAGACTTTAAAGGAAGACTTACCAAGAGACAAAGAACAGCATCACATAACAATAAAGAGATCCATGCAACAAGAGAATATAATAAGTATCTACACACCCAACACAGGAACATCTGAATATATAAAGCAGATATTAATGGACATAAAGAGAGAAACTGATGGTAATACAATAATGATAGGGGACTTTAACAGTCCACTTCCCTCAATGGATAGGTCATCCAGACAGAAAATTAATAAGGAAACATCTTTCTTTTTTTTTTTAAGATTTTATTTATTTATTTGACAGAGAGAAATCACAAGTAGGCAGAGAAGCAGGCAGAGAGAGAGGAGGAAGCAGGCTCCCTGCTGAGCAGAAAGCCCGATGTGGGGCTCGAACCCAGGACCTGGGATCATGACCTGAGCCGAAGGCAGCGGCCCAACCCACTGAGCCACCCAGGCGCCCCATTAAGGAAACATCTTTCAATGACACTAGACCAGATAGACATTACAGATATATACAGATCATTCCATCCCAAAACAGTAGAATACACATTTCTTTCAAGTACACATAGAACATTCTCCAGAACAGATCACATTTTAGGCCATAAAACAAGCCTCAATAAATTTAAGAAGAGTGAAATCCTACCATGCACCTTTTCTAACCACGATGGTATGAAACAAGAAATCAATCACATGAAGGGAAAAAAAAAAACAAAAACGGAAAAAAGGCAAAAACATGTGGAGGCTAAACAATATGACACTAAACAACATGGTTCAATGAAGCAATCAAAGAATAAATTTTAAAATATATGAAGACAAATGAAAATGAAAGCACAATGGGCCAAAAGCTTTGGGATGCAGTGAAAGCCATTCTAAAGAAAAATAGTGATACAGGTTCCTCACAAAATAAGAAAAACAGCTCAGAAAATCTAATCTTAAAGGAAGCAGAAAAAGAAAAATAAAGCCCAAGGTGAGTAGAAGGAAGGAAATAATAAAGACCAGTGGAGAAATAAATGACATAGAGACTTAAGGAAAAAAAATCAATGTACCCAAGAGCTGGCGCTTTGAGAACGTAAACAAAACTGGTAAACCATTAGCCAGATTCATCAAGAAAAAAAGAGAAATGACCCCAATAAATAAAATCTAAAACAAGAGAGAAGTAACAACTGATACCACAGAACATACAGAAGCGTAACAGAGTAACACAAAAAAACTGTATGTGACAATAATACAAAAAACTATATGCCAACAAATTAGAATACTTAAAAGAAATGGATAAATTCTAGGAATATATAATCTTCTAAAACTGAATTAGGAAGAAATAGAAAATTTTTACAGACTGACTGCTACTAATGAAATTGAATCAATAATCATAAGATCTCAAAACATAAAAGTCTAGGGCCAGATGAATTCACAGGTGAATTCTACCAAACATTTATGTTAGAGTTAATACTTATCCTCAAACTTTTCCAAAATATAGAAGAGGAAGAAAATCTTCCAAATACATTCTAGGAGGCTAGCATTACCCTGATACCAAAACCATAAATACCACACACACACACGAAAACTACAAGACAACATCCTTTATGAACATACATGTAAACATCCTCAATGAAATAGCACCAAGCCACATTTGAGAATACCTAAAAGGATATTTCATCATGATCAATTGGGATGTATTCCAGGGATGCAAGGATGGTTCAATATTTGCAAATCAATCAATGTGAAACACCACATCAACAAAACAAAGGAGAAAAATATAATCATCTCAATAAATGCAGAAAAACATTTCACAGAATTCAACATCCATTCATGATAAAAACTTCAACAAAGTGGGCTTACAGGGAACATGACTCAACATAGTAAAGCCTTATATGAAAAACCCACAGCTAACAACCATACTCAGTGGTCAAAAACAGAGGTTTTCCTCTAAAATCAGGAACAAGATAAGGATGTTCACTCTTGCCACTTGAAAAAAAAACAACAACACAAAAAACTTTTTTTTTTTTTAAGATTCTATTTATTTGACAGAGACAGTGAGAGAGGGAACACAAGCAGTGGGAGAGGGAGAAGCAGGCTTCCCACTGAGCAGGGAGACTGATGCAGGGCTCGAACCCAGGACCCTGGGATCATGACCTGAGCTGAAGGCAGCTGCTTAATGACTGAGCCACCCAGGTGCCCCTACTCTTGTCACTTTTATTCAACACAGTGCTGGAAGTCCTTAGCAATCGGATGAAGAAGATGTTAAACTGTCATCATTTGCAGGCGACATGATGTTACACAGAGAAAAAATCCTAAAGGTTCCACTAAAAAAATGCTTGTAGAATACAGTAAAGCTACAGGATACAAAGTTAATATCCAGAAATCAAAGCATTTTTGTCCACTAATAATAAAGCAGAAAGAAAAATTAAGAATATTTCATTTATATTTGCAACAAAAATAAAAAAATACTTAGAAATAAATTTAAGCAAAGAATTAAAAGATCTAGACTCTGAACAATACAAAGTATTGATGAAAGAAATGGATGATGACACAAAGAAATGGAAAGATATTCCATACTCATAGATTGGAAGAATATTGTTAAATGTCCATACTACCCAAAGCAATCTGCAAATTCAGTGCAATCCCTATCAAACTACCAATAGTATATTTCCTCAGAACTAGAAGAGAATCCTAAAATTTGTATGGAAGCACAAAAGATCCAGAATAGCCAAAGCAATCTTAATTAAGAAGAACAAAGCTAGAGATATCACAAATCCAAGTTTCAAGATATACTACAAAACTGTAGTAATCAAAACTGTATGGTATTGGCACAAAAACAGACACACAGATCAATGGAACAGAACAGAGAGCCCAGATGTGGACCCTCAACTCTATGGTCAAATAATCTTTGACAAAGCAGGAAAAATGTCTCTTCAATAAATGGTGCTCGGAAAATAGGACAACTACATATAGAAGAATGAAACTCAACCAGTCTCTTAACACCATACACAAAGATAAACTCTAAATGGATGAAAGACCTCAATGAGACAGGAATCCATCAAAATCCTATAGGAGAACATAGGCAGTAACCCCGGCACTGGCCACAGCATCTTTTTTCAAGACACATCTCCAAAACAAGGGAAACAACAAAAGCTGAAATGAACCTTTGGGACTTCATCAAGATAAAAAGCTTCTGCACAGCAAAGGAAACAGTCAACAGAACAAAGAGGCAACCCATGGAATGGGAGAAGGTATCTGCAAATGACACTACAGACAAAGGGCTGGTATCCAAATCTATAAAGAACTTCTCAAACTCAACACCCATAAAACAAGTCAAAAAATGGGCAGAAGACATAAACAGACACTTCTCCAAAGAAGACATACAAATAGCCAACAAACACATGAAAAAATATTCAACATCATTAGCCATCAGGGAAATACAAATCAAAACCACACTGAGATACCACCTTATACTGGTTAGAATGGCAAAAAATAACACGGCAAGAAAAAAAAAATGTTGGAGAGGTTGTAGAGAAAGGGGAACCCTCCTACCCTGTTGGTGGGAATACAAAGTGGTACAGCCATTTTGGAAAATAGTGTAAAGGTGTCTCAAAAAGTTAAAAAATAGAGCTACCCTATGATGCAGCAATTGCACTACTGGGTATTTATCCCAAAGATACAGATGTAGTGAAAAGGAGAGGTACATGCACCCCAATGTTCATAGTAGCAATGTCCACAAGAGCCAAACTGTGGAAAGAGCTGAGATGTCCTTCAACTGATGAATGGATAAAGAAGATGCGGTCCATATACACAATGGAATATTACTCAGCCATCAGAAAGGATGAATACCCAACTTTTGCATCAACATGGATGGAACTGGAGGGGAAGATACTAAGTGAAGTAAGTCAAGAAGAGAAAGTCAATTATATGGTTTCACTTCTTTGTGGAACATAAGGAACAGCATGGAGGACATTAGGAGAAGGAAGGGAAAAATGAAGGGGGGGAAATCACAGGGGAAGATGAACCGTGAGAGACTATGGACTCTGGAAAACAAACTGAGGGTGTCATTTATTTCTAAAATAATTTTATGGTGGCCAGAGAACATACTTTGACTTTTAATTATTTAACATTCACTGAGACTTGATTTACTTCCCAGTATATTCCTTTTTTCTTTTCAAGTGATCTCTGTGTTCCTACAAAGGAAGTATCTTCTGTAGTTGTAGATGTGATGCCCATACTGGGAAGAAACTTGGTGCACCTTCTTAGATTCTCGAGTACTCCTGTTTTATTTCTCTTTGTCAGTGACCCACCTGAATTAATTGCCCTTCTAGCACTTGGATAAAATTCAGTACCATTTCAGTTTACAAAAAAAAAGTAAATGATAGTCATCCTCCAACTTCAGAGAAAATCTGAAAGTCAACCTTATCTTCTGTCAGCACAGGATGGAAAGCAACGAAGTCTGCATGTACAGCCTCAGCAGGTCTTAGTGAAAATCAGGCCCAGTTGCAGGATGAGTAACACTCTAATATTTGGGATTGAGATACTTGGTGGACAATCTGAGAATCAGGACATACACACCCATTTCCCTGAACCCTTTCTGATGGCAGAAACATCCCCTTCCATGTTAGCCTCACCTGAGGTGGATGCCTTGAACAATGATGTTTGTCCTCCTCAGGACCTTCCCCTCACTTCTCATTGCCTCTAGGTTGGTATCGAGAATCAGGTACCAGCAGAGCCTGGAGAGAGAAATACAAACCCTGCTTTGGGGAAAAAGTGCCTACAAAACAAAGGAATTACAGGACCTGCCTAATAATAGGGCCTGGGGAGTGTGTGTAAAAGTGGATCCTGGTGTTCAAAGAGGGAAGGTAGAATTTAAGACCCGACGAGATTTACCTGGGGCACTCACCTTTGATTCACAAATTTTACTTGAGTAAAAATATCTGAAGCCATCCCAGTGGACTAAGGATGTGCAGAGTCAGAATGGCAATCAAGATGGTATGACCTGGGGCGCCTGGGTGGCTCAGTTGGTTAAGCAACTGCCTTCGGCTCAGGTCATGATCCTGGAGTCCCGGGATCGAGTCCCACATCGGGCTCCCAGCTCCATGGGCAGTCCGCTTCTCCCTCTGACCTCTCCTCTCATGCTCTCTCACTCTGTCTCTCTCTCTCTCAAATAAATAAAATCTTTAAAAAAAAAAAAAAGATGGTATGACCTGAAGGGATCTGAGGCAGTGGCTGTTACACCACAACTCCCTAGGACACTAACTTATTTACATAAAAAGAAAAAAAAATGTAGTTGCCTTCCACCTTGGTAGAAAATTGGGACTCCCCCCCACCACCACCCAGTTCCCAGCTCTAAATTTATAGGCTCCAGAGCACACTCAGTGAAAAGAAGGTCAGTTCCCCTTCAGTGACATTCCTGAAACTCCATCACACATGTATACAGTGAATATTCCTTCAGTTGTTCCTCAGAGGAACCTGTGGCCGTCTGCCAGGGTGGGCACGCACTGGGATGGTAAAAGGTGTGTCAAGATGTTTCTTCTCAGGTGAAGGACAAGCAGCTGTACTTGAAGTATCTCTCCACTTGAACAAAAACAATGAAAATAGGGACGCCTGGGTGGCTCAGTGGGTTAAAGCCTCTGCCTTCGGCCCGGGTCATGATCCCAGGGTCCTGGGATCGAGCCCCACATCGGGCTCTCTGCTCAGCGGGGAGCCTGCTTCCTCCTCTCTCTCTCTCTGCCTGCCTCTCTGCCTGCTTGTGATCTCTATCTATCAAATAAATAAAATCTTAAAAAAAAAAAAAAAACAATGAAAATAACACTTTGTGGGTCTCTCTGGAATTTGAATTGGGACGCAAGTACCAAAGCTGAGAATATTCCTCTGACTCATATACTGCGCAGCCCCAGAAGCCGCGAGCTTCTCAGGAGCCCAGAAACAAAGCCAGAACAGACCCTCGCTGTGGCACAAGATACCCTCTTTCTTGATCCTAGAACTCAGCAGGTCAGAAGGTGCTAGCAAGATCTAGGATTGGTAAGGATGTTGTCTGGAATCTGGAAACCTCCAACAGGGAAGACAAAACAGAGAGGTAAGATTCTGGAGTTAAATATGTGCCTTCTAGGAATGAGAGCGAGTCATGTGAAGAGCAGCTCCTGTGCCCTGGTAGTGACAGATCACCCAACAGCAGGACATAAAGTGAGAATGGATCCGTTTCCCATCCTAAGCTAGATGTGATATGAGCTGCCCATCATAGAATTCAGTGTGCACAGCAGTGATCTCTTGTGCAATGGTAATGGCCCTTTTGGGACTGGACCATAGGGCCCAAGTGAATCACAGAACAGGTGACCCAGATTCCTACCTGTGCTGCCTCTCCTGATAGTTCCCATGCTTCTTGGGGGGTTCCTACCAATAACCAGCATGAGGAAAGGACTCAGAGTGAATCACAACCAGGTTGGCACAACCAGGTTGGCTTCTTGTGCGGGTGTTGGCGGAAATGGCCTGTGGGGCCACTGCTGCCTCATTACAGCGCCACTTGGGATGTCCCTGAAAGACACTGTGAAAGGAAGTCCTTCAAATGAACCAAGCTGAGAGTGGCTCAGTCATTCATTCATAAGAAAGAAAATGACTGGAGGTACAGAGACACATGGACTTTTGACAGTGGCAGATGGCTGACCTAGAAGGGTCCAACTGGAGGTCCAAGAAAGGTGGAGGAGGGCAAACAGCATGAGATTTTTGTGTCTTACCTGAAAGCCCACCAGAGACCATGTACTACAGGGAAGGCTCTCAGTAACACGGCAACAGGATGACCGTCCTCTGGCTGCCAGGCAGACTCTTCTCACACATCCGGTCCTTGTGCAGAGGCCTGGGAACAGTGTCCAGGATGACAGCTAAGCATAGGCTCAATGGCAAGGACTTCCTATACCAAGACTCATGTTACCACCATAGCTGAAGGCCTGTCCAGTGGACAGCAGACTGATGCTATCAACTCAGCACCATTAATCATGGGGCAGTATTTTGTCCTTACGGCCCCTGCCTATGGTTCTGCCAGCGCCATCCCCAAAGACTCACAGAATGCCTTACCTGTGATATCCCACAGCACTGCCTCAGAGCGAAGGACTCCTTTTCCACCAGAGGAGGTGTGACCATGAGCTCATGACTATGGAATGCACTGGTCTTGTCCCATCCCATCATCCAGGATTAACTGGCCTGATATGATGGTGACATGGCCTACCAACGGTTACTAAGGTGCCGGCCAGGGGGTCAACACTGAATGTGGCCTGGGTACCATCATCCAATCCAGGATGTGGCACACATTCTGAACCGATTACCAATGATGAACAGTGCCCCTACTGCTACAGTATAGGAGTCTGAAGACCAACAGGTGTAGGAGTGGCCCCAACTACGACAGCCAGCAACCCTGCATATTTCGTTGTTTCTCATTCATGCACCCTGGCACTCTCAGGGATTGCAGGTGAGCCCCAGCTCCGGGAGACGGGAGTGGAGACAGCTCTTTCAGGGTCACAGCAAGAATACCTTTAAGGGGAATCTGTGATTACCACCTGACTCTCTAACGTTCTTGGCCCAACAGGCAAAGAAAGGATTGGTTCTGATGATTGGGAGAGTAACTGACAAACATCAGGGATGAAGGTTGCTAGTAGATAATCGAGTACGGTAGGATGTGTCTACAACCTAGGTGAAGGAACTGGGTATCTCTTAGCAGTGACTTAGCGGCAATGACTTTCAATGAGCAAGGGAAACCACCACGACCATCACCTTGGGGATGAAGGTCTGGGTCATCCCACCAAGACAACCCAGATAGCCCAAAGTGCTACTTAAAGGGAATCCAACAGAGGGGCTCTTGCCACAGGCATCCAGAACAGGTCGTCAACTTTGGGACTCTGGTCACACCTGCAGAGTAAGGATGCCCTTGTTCTCAGCAGGAGGTGGCCCAGGGATGGTAGGTCCCACCATGTAGTCTGAGGGCTGTACACGATGGGAGTGGGTGGTGCAAAGGGTGGACTAGCTGGGACACAAAACTTATACACCTCCAGTTCCCTCAACCAGTCCGTCTCTCCTGCAGTTGGCACCCCATCTGCACCAGGCTGCCCCGCACCGGAGCTCAGGCACCCAATGCAGGGCATTTGAGCTGACTCTGCCAGCCACCAAGGTGCTGGGTGGTGCATACTGGAGGCACACGGGAGTGAGCCCACAGTGAGCAAGGACCTCAAAGAGCTACACCCTCAGAGCAAAGGGTGCAGGAAGTAAGAGAAGGCAGCTTAGTGCTGACCAGAACAGGGGATGGGTGGGGGCCTGGTAGGGAGCCGAGGCAGTGCTACCCGGAACCTGCACCACTGGACCACCTACCTTGGATTGGCCAAAGATGTTCAAATGCGAACAGGACTGAGGCAGCCTCCATCACTGGGTCCTGTGTCTTCCGTCCTGTGTCCACGCGTCCGCAAACACTGAGCATCATCCGGCTTCCTACTGTTTACACTTTTTTTGGCCAGCCTAATAATGCAAAGTGATGGGTCATTTTTGTTTTATTCAGCTGTAATTACTAATGATTTTGAGCATTTCCCCCTTACTTTAGGGTTTGGTTTCTTCTGTAAATTATGTTTCCTCTTAGTTCAATTTGGGGTTTGCTGTCGATGGCATTTTGGTTGTCACTTGTACAGAAAATTTAAATTTTGATATAAGACTATTTCACTATGGGATTTGCTTTTGTTATTATTTAATCCTGCTCTAAAAAGCCTTTTCTAATTTTCCTATAATTATAAAATATAACTTTTTATTTATAAATTATAACTCCTCCCCTATAATTTAAAAATATGCTGTTTAGGGGCTCCTGGGTGGCTCAGTTCATTGACTGACTGCCTTCGGGTCAGGTCATGATCCCAGAGTCCTGGGATCAGTGCCACGTTGGGCTCCCTGCTCAGCAGGGAGCCTGCTTCTCCCTCTCCTCCCTGTTACAGCCCTCTCTCTCTCTCTCTCTCCAATAAATAGATAAAATCTCAAAAAAAAAAGATCAAAAAAATGCTGTTTAGATCCTTTACACACAAAAATAGTTTGCGCATGGTACGAGAAGAAATCTGATTTTACTCCATTTGCATAGCCAGTCCTTCCAAGATCACTTACTGAAGCATCATTTCTGACTTATGTGACTTACACTGTATACCCAACCTCCAAACATACCTGCGCCTCGATCCTCCATTGTCTCTTCACACACGGATGCCACTTGTCTCAGTGACAGAGTTTAATTCTGTCTTCATAATTCACAGAACAGGTCTACCCCTTCCTTTGCCCTTTTCTTCCTGCAAGACTGTCTTGGCTACTCTTGTCCTCTTACAGCTCCATATACATCTGATCATCTTTTTACACTCTATTTTAAAAACAGTAGCAATTATATTGGTATTGCTTCCAATATATGGTCTCTTTAAAGTAGTAATTCTTCTATTCACGAACAAAGGTTATCTCTATTCTTTATTCCTTTAGAAAAGCTGTGTTTTTTCTTTAGAAAAGTTTTTTTTTTCTTTTTAAATCCGAAGATATTACAGTTTTTGGTGTTATTGTGAATGGGATAATTTTCCTATATTTTCTCATTTTTGTTACACTGATTTCAGTATACAAATAACCTATTCACCAATCATGATTTGCTAATTCGAATGATTTTCTTAGGTTTCTAAAGGAGATAGTACTATTTAGAAATTACAGCACACATACCCATTTCTAATTTTTTTTTTTAATTTAAAAAAGTATTTACATTTAATAGTACATCAAGGGCAATACTTAATTATAGTGGTGATCAGTATCATATTTATACTGTTTCTAACATCAGTAAAAATTTTTCTGATTACCTATCATTAGGCATGTTTGCAGTCTTTCACACTCCCTTTATCCAGTTAAGAAAATTATTTTCTAAGATATTTTTCATAATTCCTGCTTAGATTTTTTTTTAACTCATCAGTTATTTAAAAATGAGTTTTAATGGTGTGTATGTGTGTGTGTTTGGTATGACTATTCAAAAAGGAATTTTTGTAGTTAGCAATTAATATTTTGGAATTTGTTAAGACTTAGCTTGTGGCCAGGTATTAGGGAAAGTTCTTGATGTTTTCTGTTTCTGCTTAATAGAGAGTATCTTGGCTGCACCTGGAGTAACAGAGGCTCAGAGGAAGGCTGTGTCCCTCCTGGCAGGAATCAGAGGTGCCACTGAGGCCCTCGTGCTCCCACAGCAGCAGCGGTCCTTGCCATACGAGGGGAAGGAAGCCTCCGAACTTGGATTTACAGGACATGAGAGCATGACACACTTCGGTGTTTCCCCCAGGCTGTGATATCACACCTCAAAGACCTTGCTTTCCTGTGAGGAGCCTGTGGGCCAGACTTCACACACACCGTCTGCAAAAGCTTCCTATGCTCCCATTAGGACTCCCTCCAGAAGCTTCCTACATCACACCCAAAGCAGGAGCCCACAGAGGTGTCCCTGGGCAGGGCCACCAGAGCCGGAAAAACCACCATCCTAATGCTGCAGCCAGCGCGAGCCAGGCTCTGGCCAGTGGCCTTCCGTAAGAACTGACCTCACTGCTTTCCCAGTCGCCACATGTCCACGCCTCTCAGGTGGCCCAGACACTCACCAATCCCTTTGCTGAGCTCCCCTCCTTTGCCAACACTCCAGCCTCTTACCATGTGCCTTCACCAAAAACTCCTGTATCTCAACTTACCTGAACTTTCTTCATCTTCTGAATGAAACAGCTATTTCCTTTCTTGCTGTGTCACGTGTTTATTTTAGCTAATTTCTTGTCTCCTCTCCCTTTCCTCCATGGCTTTATGCAGGATGCACTAGGACCGCTGACTACCAGACAGGACTGTAATAGGATTAACAGAGTTCTGACTTCGAGATGACAAGGACTCTGGACAAGGACACAGACACATAATATCTGTTATGTAAGACACTCACACCAGGGGGAGGCCGGGCAAAAGGTATATCCATATACCTTACGGCACTGCCTTTGCAACTTTTCCGTAAACCTAAAATGATCCGAAAATAAGCCTTATCTTAGATTTTAAAGGTGGGGGGAGGCCACAGATTTTTTTTCCTTTTGAGGAAATGACTGTATCTGGGCTTGTCTGTACAGGGCTCAGGAGCTAAGGGGTTGTGGTACTGCACAGCTGGAGCAACAGGTTGTAGTCGAGAGGTTTTAACCCTCATTGGCTGTCAAGAAGTTTTCCTATTTTTGAAGACTTTTTCACAGTGCAAGTCAACTGGGAGCCACTCCATCGAAGCTGAAGAGGTCCCTCTCTCCCGTCCTGGCCCAGGGGGCGTGGGCATGTGGTGAAGCCAGAAACACACGCATCCTGGTGTTGAGTGTCGGAGCAGCCGGGACGTCTTCGGGCAGCGTCAGTGCCACGCACATAGCGGCAGCAGTGCGGGGGCGCCCGGGGAACGGCGGCAGGCGAGGCCTTGCTTGCCGCCCGCTGCCCTGCTTCCTGTGGGTCCGCGTCTGCTTCTCCCACTGACCAGTGCACAGCTCTATTTCCTGCCAGTAAGCTCCATTCTTGGTGTTAGCCAGCCTTCTCTCCTGTTGCTTGCCATTGGGAACTCAACTGATATGCCCCCCAAAGCAGCCAGGGCTTCCCTGCGGACCACCTCTGGGGGTGCCACTTGCACAGAATACAAAATGGTATCCCTACGGTTCTGCAGTGTGGCGCCACACAACTATTTATTTATGTGTGTCTAAAGCACGTGACAGAATAGAGGAAAAAAACACTACTTTATTACATATATGAACAACTAAACAATGAGGATACAAGCCCAGCACCTTGAATGTGGGCCTCCTTGCATCCATTCCTCTCTCCCACTTACTGGTCTGAATAAGCTTGGGCAGGTGGCAATGCAGCCAGACAACAGGCCAGTAATGGGTGACTCTGTTATTGGTCAGGCTCCCAGCTGGAAAAATAGAAACATCATATATCCTTCATAGGCCTGTTGTGAGGATTAAAAAAAAAAAGTCACATAGCACAGTGCCTGGGCCATAAGAGGCCTATGAGAATCGCTCCTTCCTTTTCCAATGTTGATAAAATAATCAGTTTGTATGCAGACAAGCTTTTCACCAGAGTGAGATTATCTTCAATTGACACAATCATCTGAGCCATGCCGGATGTTGAAGCAGTATGACCTCAGAATGCTTGTCCCGATGTTTCTGGCTTCCACACCTACAATGCTCACACTGTCGCTTTCCACGTGGGTGAATCCACTGCAAAAGGAAGGGACGGGCTGTGTGTTAACTTGCGGAAGTCACATATTTAGGGAGGTAAGTCTTTACACAAAGACAGAACACAACCTCTGGACCTTCTCCATCCTAGCATACCCCATCCGTGTTGAGATCTGCGTTCATTCCTGACAATTAGCAAATGCACTCACATTCTGGAGTGGGAGTATCAGCTTTGAGCCCTCCTGATGGTAGCTGCCCGAATTACGATTTCAGGAAGTCTAGAAACTTCCAATAGAAAACATATACCTCATCCAATCTCAAGAGGGTAGTCATTTCTCCAGAATCGAGAATCAGGCCATCAATTCCCAACCAGTTTCAGTGAAAGACATCAACGTAGGAGCCATCATTTTCCACGATGCTATCTTTGCCTAAAAAGGCAGACAGTGCTGCTCTGAGGCATGACAGCGAGCGAGCAGTGTGGAGACAACCATACCAGCCAAACCACACAAAGGACTTGAGTTTCCTGTAAAAGCTGGTTTTGGCTACAGATTGCTTCTAAAATATTGCCACTTTTTGGGTTTTGTGAACTACCTTTTAGCTTAGAATAAATTCCACACTAAAAACGACAGAAGTAAAGCTGCTAAGAACATTCATGTACAAGTGTTTGTTTGGATGTAACAGATCTCCTGGGTAGATACCTGGGGTATGTGGCTGGGTTGCTGGTAAATGTACATCTATCTAACACACCCATTTTCCCGGTTTTCTTTAGAGAATTATTTATGTATTATGTATTCACAGATGATAACATTTTAGGAAACTGAAAAGCTCTCAGAAAGTACTGTTTATGTCTTGCAGCATTCAAAAAGGTGCTGGGAAAAGCTTACGGGGAACAGCATGAAGCAGGACTGCTGGGCTCGTTGTTGCCAAATGAGGCTCCCAAAAGAAACTGCCACGCAACTACGGATTTCCGTAGCAATCTGTTCTGAATCAGGGAAGGGGCGTAATTAAAAATCATGATCCATTCTAGGGTCCTAAGTAAAACACACTTCTGAAAAGGTATTTCTAGGTGTGCTACTTATTTATCACATCGAGAATGGGGTCAGTTCAGTGAAGGACATTTTCCATTCTATGTCCATGTAATTCAGTGTGTAAAAACGCACGTGTGAAAGATTCTCCCAGTGCTACGTGCTCAGCACAATGGTCCTGTTGTGTAGTGCACACAGCACAGTTAAAAGACATGTAAAAAGGAAGTTTCTAAAAGGGTCACTTGTCTGCTAAGTTGAGAACGGTGTTATTTCAGTGAAAGGATGCTCTAACCACTCAGTAATGATGTAGAGAATTCTTTAAGGACACACATAGAAAAGAGTGGGGCCAGGTATATTTTGAGGCCAGAATGGGAGCACGAGCCCCTCAAGGGCAACCTCCCCACCTGGTCGCTATCCAGAGACCATGAGTACAAGCGTCAGCGCTGTGTCCCTCAGCGGGCAGAGGCTTCCTGCCACCAGAGGAGGAGCCATCACGACGGTCCAAGTGGCTGTGGCGTCTAAGTGGGACCTCTCCCACCAAAGGGGCTTGTCACAAACGCCAACCTCTGGTCACACGCAGACTCAGCATGGTGAGGCCGTGATGCCCCCACCCCTGAAGGGCAAGCGCGTGAAGGGGCAAGTGTACCGGGTCATTAACTAGCAAAAATACAGCAATGTAGGTGTGAACGTCAAAGGAACTGAAGGAGGAATCCTGGGTAAAGAAGTGATGGAAGCCTTCTTAGAACGAGCGCGGCAGGCTGTCCTCTGTGCTTTGCTTAGCAAGTCAGTAGAGCGTTACAGCTTACTGATTATCGGAAGATTTAAGTTCGATCTCTACTTATCAGAAAGTTGAGCTGGTTTACTAAAAGGAATGAAGTTTTTCTATATTAATTAGGAGTTTTAATAATTATCTTCAAATAACAACTGATTGAAAACTCAGAAATGAGGTAGGTTTGCTACAGACATCTGTAGTATTTTTCAGTATTTGGTTTGGGGCTTGGTGTTTTTCATTTTTCATTTGCGACAGTAAAAGGTCTGCCACGAGAAGCTGAGATCACCCCAGACCCCATACCAAGTCAGTGAGGCGGTCGGCCATCTCACTGTGAGCAGCCCAGGGCAGATCTGTCCGCCCTGTTTGTAGAACTCCATCTGGCAAGAAGAAATGAATGATTCCAAAATACTAATGACAGAACTCAAAGCAAAAGCGCACTGTTTGGGACTTTTCCCATCCCAGCCCCACTGACTCCACCACCACCTGCGTTTGGTAAGTGGTTTTGGAATCGTGTGGCTTAGGGCAGGAGGCAAGATCAGGGCTGCAGGTCCAGTCCAGGCCGGCCCAGGTGTCGCTGTGCGTCCCTGCCGGACTGTGGGCAAAACAGCCATATCTCAGCGCCTCTGTTTGATCTGGGAGAGTGGGTGGCACCGCCTGCGGGGTTTTGTACACCAGAGGAGATAACGTAGATGATGGTTGGCATCTTTGTTTTTAAGTGGAGGAGAAAATGGCATCTGAGCAGGGACTTATCTCAGGCCCCCAGATAACGAAAATGGGCCAGGCTGAGACCCAAGTCCCAGCCACACCCTTTCCAGCTGCTGCCGGTGGGCCGGGTGAGGCCACTTCACAGGTGAAGGGAAGGGAACTGGGAGCAGTTACCTGGCCCATCTGTGGGAGCCGCCGAGCAGGTGATAGCAGCTCTTCAGGACAGGAAGCGGATTCTCCTTGCTCCACACGTAGACCCGCAGGGAGAGGTCGAAGGAAGCAGTGAGGACTCGACTCTCGTCCTTGAAATGAGAAGCCAAGTGAGGCCGAGCCATGGGCCCTGGAGTTGGGGCCACAGTGCAGGCAGGCGGACCCGCACTCACCACCCACAGGGCCGAGATGGGCTTCTGGTGGTCCTGGAAGGCTGCCAGCTGCAGGCCCTGGATGGTGAAGAGCACCAGCTCCAAGCCCGACACCAGAAGGATCACCTGAGAGCCGCGGGCCTTCATGAGGTGAGGAGGCGTCATGGTGTCTGGCAGGAGGAAACTTGCAATCTGTTGTACTTTTTGAAATGAAAACACACGGACGGTCATCTCTCAGTAGCAACTGGGGGTGTGGAGTACATGTGCCTCACCTAAGATGCTGTGGGATGCTGACAGGAGCAACACCTTTGTGGCCACACATGCAGTTACTCCCTGAAGCCACCCAGTCATCCACTTTCCAGCATGGAGGACGGTGCCCTACTTGCGGGGACTATAAAGATTCGAGGCAAAATGCATGTGGAAGTGGCAATATCTGACACAAGTACATCCCAGGGGATGCCCCCCTGCCCTTCCCCAGCTACACCAAGGTGATGTGAGAAGAGCCCCGCGAGAACTATGACATTTATAACATCTGCCAAAAACTATTACTGATGATACTGTCCTTTATACTGAATAGCATTTTTTTTTTAATGAATTGGATCATTTCCTTATGGTTTACCAGCAGGGGAAAAAAAATTACCTCTTTTGAAGAATTCATGCTCATATCAAACAAGGGATCAGAGTACACATCCTGTTTCCCTTTTTTCCTCAGCTGCTAGGAAGCTCAGAGTAAAGTTTACGGTCAAAAGATGACATGAAAACAAATTAATGTAATACAAAAGAAAAAATGCTAGGGGCCACAGGGCAGGCCAGTGGCCATGAAGTGGAGTTTGGGAGACAGGGAAGGCAGAAAAAGAGATGACTGAGGTCTTGTTTTCCTGCTGGCTGCGAGCTCCTTGGGGAAGCTACAGTTGTGGCTTTTACTCATCTCTGTGCACACTCAGCACCAAAAGACTGTGTTTACCACAGTTGTGACAAGACAGTGAGGAGAGGCAAGACTGTAAGTGGCCAGTGGTTAGTGTCTGGATCCCAGGGCCACCCAGAGGGCCCGGCACGCGGCAAGCGCGCAACCACTCGGCCAGTACATGCACAAACAAGACATGTGTTGGGCCCCTGTATTCACTGAGAGGGAAGAAAAGTGCCCCAAAGGAAACCACATTGCAAAGGGCATGGTCCCGGCTCAGGACCCTTACCCACAACGTCCACTCCCTCCTGGGACTGTTTGGCCTCCAGTTCATAGGTGGTGATGGCCAGCTGCCCGCTGTCATGGTTTCTGTGCATCACCATCAGCCTGGCCGTCTCGTCAGGGGCCCAGCAGGCTCTGGAAATCCGCCAGATGGGCAGAGTGGTAGAGACGGGAGGCTCCTCTTCCACCAGAGCGAGCAGGGAGCGAGTGCAGAACACCTGAGGAAACACCACCACATGGTCCATGCCACAGAGAAGCACCCAGGAGGGCCGCAGACCCACAACCGGTGACGTCACTGTGTCTTTACAGGGTCACCCATGTCCCTTGTGTGTCTTGCTCTCCAG
The DNA here is from genome assembly GCF_902655055.1 of Lutra lutra. Classification (NCBI taxonomy): domain Eukaryota; kingdom Metazoa; phylum Chordata; class Mammalia; order Carnivora; family Mustelidae; genus Lutra; species Lutra lutra. Next base: position 3,377,637 of record NC_062290.1, on the reverse strand, counting down.
ACTGCTCAGTCAGGCCCCGCTGCAAACAGCCTGCACACCAGTACCGGGTCAGTCACTGTGCCAGGACAACTGAATCAATGGCTCTGTGGTGTTTTTTAAGGGCTCTTGGGAGTTCTGAGCAGTGTACGTTACTGGTGTGCTTTTGTCTCCAATGTCTTGCTCTGGATTTCTGTCCTACCCGCTCGAAGTCTGCTCCTGATGACTCCTCTGTCCCCGGACCATCCTGTCTGCAGGTGCTGCTGGCAGCCTTGGTCCATTACTGGAAGTCGCCTTCCCAGACACAGCCACAAACCTGGGCACAGAACCCACCACCTTATGTGCACAAAGCCAGGACCCTGGAGCAGAGGGTGCAGCTCACCACTGACCTTTGGGCCCAGGTCTGAGTCCTGGGTTGAAGCGAACACCCACTGGCAGTCAGGAGAGCAGAGGAGGCTGGTGGGGCTGCCTGGAAACACCCCAGTCCTGGAGAGCAGCCGCAGGTGGGGCACAGTCAGCGCATACAGCATGCCCTCGGCAGAGGCCACCTGCACAGCAAAGGCTGTGGTCAGCACCCAGCCTCCCCCAAGGGCAGGGGGCCATCGCCTGACAATGCTGGGGTGATGGCACTTGCGTGCGCCAGAAACAAACACACTCCGACAGTACGGAAACCTTCAGAGCAAACCCTCTACTCCCTCCTCCCAGCAGCCGGGGCCCGGCCTCAGGGGCTCCTTCTATCAGCTACGCTGAAGTAGCCACAAACTGCCTTGTCTACAGCTCCTAACGCTCCTTGGAAATATTTCCAAGGAGACATTTCCCACGACTTTTTACTTCCTCTCGCTCTTAGGGAAGTTCAAGTTGTTCACAAGTCTCACTGCCGCAGCAGGAAGTGCTCCCACAAGGACGCTCCGGACCGCAATTCCAGTACTTCCTCCCAGAGACCCCTGGAGCTGGCCGGTCAGGTCAAAGAGGGTCACGCTGAGGACTTAACAGGGAAAAAACAACAAGCTTTTCAAAAAAGCGCCAATCTTACTTGCCAGGTATATAAAATACCCATATCTGACTACTTGTAATGCCAGTCTTTGCAAATGAAAATCCTCATCCTGTCACTTTCTTGATTACGGGTTAGTCATTGCATATTACTGGCCATTTGTGCTGTTTTCTGTGAACTGACTACTCATATATCTTTTTTTTTCAACTAGATTCTATGCTTCATATCATTTGATATCAGTGCTTTTATTAAAGATTTGGGGCCCCTGGGTGGCTCAGTGGGTTAAAGCCTCTGCCTTTAGCTCGGGTCATGATCGCAGGGTCCTGGGATCGAGCCCCACATGGGGGGGGGGGTCTCTGCTCAGCGGGGAGCCTGCTTCCGCCTCTCTCTCTGCCTGCCTCTCTGCCTGCTTGTGATTTCTGTCAAATAGATGAGTAAAATCTTAAAAAAGAAGATGATGATGATTCAGTGTTTTCTCATAATTTTCATGTATTTTTTTTTTTGTTTAAAGAATTTTTTTTAAGGTTTTTCATTTATTCATTTAACAGAGAAGGAGATTACAAAGCAGGGAGAGCAGCAGGCAGAGTGGGAGGGAGAAGCAAGCTCTCTGCCAAACCAGGAGCCAGATGTGGGACTCGATCCCAGGACCCCAGGACCACGACCCGAGCCAAAAGCAGCCGCCCAACAAACTGAGCCACCCAGGTGTCCCAATTTTCATGTATCTTAATGTTAAAATATTCTGTTTCAGATGTTTTGGATTTTTTAGGTAAATCAAACCTATGTAATTTTCCTTGATTCAAAAACCGTTTATATATTCCTGAGAGAATTTTATACTATGTCTTTTGCATTAGTTTTTAATTACTTTAAATATATTTCTACAACAGAGTGATATGGGATTAACCTGTTTCCTTCCTGTCCATATGTTCCATTTCTCAAATAGCTCGTCCTTCACATACTATACTAAAAGGACATGTTTATGGTTTGTTCCCAGGTTTCAGCACCAAAAGAACATGTTTATGGTTTGTTCCCGGGTTCCGGCACCAAAAGAAAAAAAAAATTTTAAATAAAAGGACATCTTTACACCGGCACTTACACAGGGAACACTCTCCGGACTTTCTATTCTATTCAATTTCCATAAAGACACCTGTTCTTACTAGCCAAGAAAAAACAAAAATTTCAAAATGCTCAGAAAATGGCAGGCAACATTCAAACAAAGTCTTTAGGAAAAAGTGAAAGAAAGAGAGAAAGAAAACATTTTAGCTGATAAACCATTCCCCCAAAAAACAACCAACAGGGGCGCCTGGGTGGCTCAGTGGGTTAAGCCGCTGCCTTCGGCTCAGGTCATGATCTCAGGGTCCTGGGATCGAGCCCCACATCGGGCTCTCTGCTCAGCAGGGAGCCTGCTTCCTCCTCTCTCTCTCTCTGCCTGCCTCTCTGCCTACTTGTGATCTCTGTCAAATAAATAAATAAAATATTTTTAAAAATAAATAACTAGGGCGCCTGGGTGGCTCAGTGGGTTAAGCCGCTGCCTTCCACTCAGGTCATGATCTCAGGGTCCTGGGATCGAGTCCCACATCGGGCTCTCTGCTCAGCAGGGAGCCTGCTTCCCTCTCTCTCTCTGCCTGCCTCTCTGTTTACTTGTGATCTCTGTCTGTCAAATAAATAAAATATTTTAAAAATAATAAAAAATAAATAACTAAAATTAGTGAATTCAGCAAGGCTGCTAAACAGAAGGTAAATATACAAAATTCAAAATGTATTCTTACGTATATTTATACAGAAGTAACTTCCATGTGTGCTATGTACAGTAGATATAGCAACTTCCTTATAGAGAACTACACATTTATATATTATTTACATATTCCTATATACGCTACAGACTAGGAATGAAAAATCAGAAATTAAATTTTAAAACAATGACATTTAAAATAATATAATATACAATGAATAATTTTAACAAAATCTATGCAAGCCCTGTTCACTTCAAACTATAAAACTCTGTTGAGAGACCAAAGGAGGGCCCATCTAAATGGTGACATATATGCCATGTTTGTGGCTTAGGAGACTACACAGATGTCAGTTGTCCCCAATCAATCTATAGATTCAAGGTCACCAAAACCCCAGCAGAGAGTTTTAAAGACACTGACAGGCGCGTGGTGAGGAGCACTGGGTGTCACAGGCAGCTAACGAACTGCTGGACACCACATCAGAAACCAGTGACATACTGTATGTGGGCTCACTGACATAATAAAAAAAAATTTTTTTTTAAACTGGGGCGGGGCACCTGGGTGGCTCAGTGGTTAAATCCTCTGCCTTCAGCTCGGGTCGTGATCTCGGGGTTCTGGGATCGAGTCCCGCGTCGGGCTCTCTGCTCGGCAGGGAGCCTGCCTCCTCCTCCTCTCTCTCTCTCTGCCTGCCTCTCTGCCTGCTTGTGATCTGTCAAATGAATTAAAAAAAAAAAAAATCTTAAAAAAAAAAAAAAACTGACAAGCTGACTTGAAAATTTTTACAGAAATCATCTATTTTTGAAATAAGAAAATGCTAGAAGTCTTGACTTACAAGTCTACAGCCAACAAGAGCCTGTGTCTGTCCTTACTGCAGACCTGGACCCACACAATGCTGGTATTCTGACAAAGGTGCTGATGTAGTTCAGTGAAGAAAGGATGGCCTTTCCTACAAATTCTGGAAACCCATTTGTAAATAAAAATGAACCTTGATCCTGACCTTGCACACACGTGTAATTTAACTTTAAATCATCTACATGTACAGTCTCTACATAATCCGTGCGTCAGAGAAGTCACGGGGAGCCGAGGCGCCAGGTTTTCAACAGGGCCCAGCGGAGCTGCTGGCAGCTTGGGCCCTTGTGGCCGCAGGCAAAACTGAGGCTTCCCCGGTGGCGGGTGCTGGGGCGTTCCCAGGCCCACACAACACGGCAGTCAGTGGGGGGTTCACGTGAGTGCCCCCCAGGCCTCCGGTCTCTGACCTGTGTGTCCAGCCTGAGAAAACCCGCTGCCTTCAACGGTTTCAGCGGGTCCACCCAGATCATTTCCCTTCAGCTGCGAAACAAGCTTCTCACAACGCCTGTAGATTTGACCATTTCTTGAAATTCCACAAATTTTGTCCTATATGTGTTTAGGCCAATTTTAGCCTTGCTCTATCTTCCTGGGAGGCTAATCTAATTACTATTACAAAGCTCCTTCTAATATCCAGTGACGAGTTTTATCCTGAAGTCTTGTACTCTAACGCCAACAGCTTATCGGCTGCTTTTCCTTAGCCTCTGCAGTGTGTCCTCTTCCCTCCTTTTCATTCCAAACTTTCCTAAGCGGTTCTGAGTTTTTCTCTTTTTTTTTTTTTTAAGATTTTATTTGTACGTAATCTCTACACCCAATGTGGGGCTCGAACCTACAACCCTGAGATTAAGAGCTGCACTCTACCCGCTGAGCCGGCCTGTGGTTTGCCCACACTACCTGAGCCAGCCGGGGGCCCCAAGTATTCTGTCTCAGGGTCTTACACCAACTTCTTACGCTGCAGTAACAAGTCGGGCGGTTTAAAAACCAGACATTTATTCTCTCACAATTTTAAAGGCTCGAACCAAAATCGGGTGCCAGCAGGGCCCTCTCAATCGGAAGGCACTAGAGTTGTTCTTGACTTGTCTGCCCCCGTGTGCACCTTCTCTGTGCGGCCTTCTCTGCGTATCTGTGTTCTCTCCTCCCCTCACGAGGACACTACTCATCGGACAGAGGACCTAAACCCAGGATGATTTTACCCGAGATCCTTAACTGGATACCATTTCCAAGTAAGGTCACGTTCTGAGGCTCTGGGTAGACGTGAAGGGGATTTCGGATTCCATACCCCACTGGTGCCCGGACAGAGTCCGCCATCTCCAAGCCGAGCCCAATCTTGGTAGGGGCTGATCTTGCTCCATTCCCCTACAGGGCAACCCCAAGAAGACGAGGGCTTCTGGCCAAAGCCTGCCATCTCGGGTCACCTAACACCCCATTAGCATCTGGGCCCTTGTGCTGAGGTTGCTGCTCAGAAGCCCTGAGCCCCCGACTTCCCAGGTAGGCATGAGGCCTCAGGACGGGAAGGAGCGCCTCGAAGCCTCTGCCCCGCCCCTGAAGCCTCCCTGCTGAGAGCAAACTGGCATCTCCAGAGTCCAGGCAGGTGTGGGCCATGCTGGGCTTTCCCTCTGCAGGAGGAAGGAGCTTCCTGTTGTCCCCGGGCCCTTGCCACATGCAAGGACCCTGGAAAAGGGCACCCTCTGAACGAGAAAGGGAGTCCCCACCACACACGACAGAGCCCACTGCCGTGCCCCCTCCGCCAACTGGAATATCACTGAGAAAGGTGGACCCCATGGTCAGCACAGACAGCCGCAGCTCGGGCAGTCACCTTGGCCCTGGCAGCCCCGCTGAGGACCCACCGCGGACGCACACACACGCTCTCCGGCCGTTGCCAGTACTGCCACCCCGTGGCCAGAAACAAAGCTGCTCATCCCCAATTCGCCCTCCTGGTGACGACCTCAGAAGTCTTGCCTCCCAGACACCCCAAGACATCAGCGGCAATCATACATGTCTCTGCACGTCATACACCCCCAAAGCCTCTGGAGACCCAGACATACCTACAGTGACCAGGCACTCACTTTGCTTCTCGAATACACAACACTGAGCTCCCAAACGAGCCACGCAGGAGAACCTCCCCTCGGGCGCCGGCCTTAGCACGCGCCCCCAGAGCACCACGCGAACGGCTGGCTTCGGCAAGTCCGGGTTCAAGGATATAAAACGTGTACATTTCAGCCATCAGCCCCAAGACAGAATTACAGAAAAGTCACCAGAAGGGAAACTGACTGGAGTCTGACTGTCTTTGATGTTTGGTAACAGGTGGCTTTTCGTCCTGCCCATCCCACCCTCTGTTCCACATATGGGCAAGTGGGTAAAAACCACCCGTGGAGAACTCAAACCACAGACGCCGGGCCCACGCAGGAGCCCTGCCTGCATCCCACCCGACCACAGAAGAGCAGGCCGCTCGCTCCCCCTTGCGGCCTCCGGCCACTCAGACCTGCCTCCCGGGAGCCTCTGTCCCCAAAAGCCTGGTTCTGTGACAGACGGCCTCTGCAGACCCCCTGGGAGATCACGGAGCTTCATCACTGTTGAAAATCGAGCCAAACTGGGGTCGCCGTTGGTCCTGCCCCTTCTGCTCTTAGGACACTTCGAGGCCTGATGGTCCTTCACTTCTCCTTTGGGCGGCAGGGAGGCCCCTGCACGCAGCCTTGCCTGGCAGACGTCGCTGCCCACTGGTACATGAAGGCTTCCCGCAATTCGAGGATCCTGGGTCGTTCAGCTCCTCCTAACCTGCTCCTCGCGCAAACGCTAGCGCCGTGCTCCTTCGCCGCCCACAGTAGAGAAGCCAGAGGATGCGGCTCCCGCGGTCGCGCAGCCGGAATGCTGGGGCCTGCTCGGGCCGGTGCCGCTCGTCCCCTCCTGCTCCGGGTCGCACGCGCGCTCTCGCCGGGGCTGTGGCGGCTTCTCTGGCCGTCTGAGATGCCTCCGCTCCCCTCCACTCCTGGGGGCCTGGCACGGGCTTCCTGCGAGCGGTTATTTCTTTCAAGATCCTATTCCGCGATGCCCGAGCTCCACGGCTGCCCGCAGGGGTCGGACCCGCAGGGAGTCCGCGTGCTCCGGCGGCTCCCAGATGGGCTTCCTCGCTCCCCCGGGAACCTCGGAGCCCTGCGACGGCGCCGCCGGCAGACTTCGTTTTTCTCCCACTTGGGGCTTCTTGATTCCACGGATCAACGTCCGCAGTCTGTCTGCGAGAACTCCCTGCCACGACCCCGTCGGATGCTGCCTGTGACCCATTCGCTCCCTCAGCTGCTCCTGACACCACACACTAGAACTTTCCATGGATCCTTCGTGGTCTTGCTACTCAAGCGTCGTGCGCAAACCGGCCGCACCGCTACTCCCAAGACGCTTTTAAACCTCAGACTCCAGGGGGCGCCCGGGTGGCTCAGTTGGTTTAGGGTCTGACTGGGTTTCAGCTCAGGTCATGATCTGAGTCCTGGGATCGAACCCGCATCGGGCTCTCTGCTCAGTGGGGAGCCTACTTCCCCCCCCCCCTGCCTGTTGCTCTTGCCTACTTGTAATCTCTATGAAATAAATAAATAAAATCTTCAAAAAATAAAGATAAACAAAGAACATCCCCAGTGGTTCATATGCCATTAAAGCCTGAGAAGGACTGGTCTACATCTCCTACCCTTTTTCCATTTACCTCACTCAGTATCCGCATTTCATTCCAAGTAACCTCTTAACTTATTCACTGATGCAGAAAACAACATACAGAAAAGCGCACAAAACCAAACACAACGCTCGATGAATCACTACAAAGCAAATATTCTCACTGTCACCCAAGTTAAGAAATGGGACCGTTGCCTGAGGCCCACAAGCTCCCGTCTGCCCCCGATCCCAGTCCATCCTGCTGTGAAACCCAGCCACTGAGTACAAACACCTCCGTACTCAGTGTTTCTATTCTGGAATCTCTACTTGGTTCCTCTCTGAATCTGTGATGTCCGTTTTCCAGGCTTTGAGCTCTGCTGAAACCCACCTCCCCAAACAGCAAGCACAGGGTGCCAGCGGTGAGGACCCCAGCGTCTGTGGCTCACCCGCCACTGGAGCTCGTACACTCTCATCTCTCATGTAACTAGTTAGCGCCAAATGTGTGCTGAAAACCGCATTTCAAAACAGAAATAACAGGCGGCCTCGGGTGACGTCATCCCTCCCCAGGAAGAAGTCTCGCTTACTCCTCCCAAGCAGCCAGGGTGCCGGGCCACAGCCAGGGGGAGCACGGCCCCACCTGCAGGAACCCGATGCTCCACCCTCACGGCCCCTTGCTCCCCGGGTCCCTGGGCCATCAGAGGGCTCCGGCCTCTCAGCTGCCGTAGGGTAACCGTCTCCGGGGCCAGGCCACCCCACTGCCGGCGGCTCCGCTCTGACTGCCACCGGATCTCCTGAACCCCGGTCTAGATGCTCGTTCTGGCTCCTCTGACATCATCCGGCGATGTCCGCATCCCGCCCTGACCGGCTGTCCCGGGAGACAAGTAACCGGGAGCCCCACGGCCCACCACTCCCATAGGGAACCACGGCAGGCTCTTTGTCTACACTACAGACTCTCGGGTGGGTCTGGGGATCCCAGTTACACTTACTCTGAAATCTTCTTCGACAGCTGCAAAACGGTTTATGTGAAATCTCGTTCATCAAATGTTACTTATTTTGTGCTAAGCTTAGTTCTTCCAGTCAGTTCTGCACGCATATGAAGCTGCTCCCGGATATCTGCTCCTCTTGAGCCCTGGGACGGGACGCCAGCCTGCCTGGCCTTCCCAGGGCCTCCTTCCCCAGAGGTGGGGACACCGCCTCCAGCTCAGAGCCACTGCCCGCTTTCCTTGTTTCTCCCGGCCAAACCCTCCCAATGCCCAGGAGTCACTTCTAAATGGACATTCTGGTAACACAGGCTTCTGGCACCCTGGGAAGTGCTCACGTTCATCAAACATGCCTCAGTTTCTCCTGAGTTGGGCCTTAGCTGGGACTTGAAACAAGGGAAGGAAGTTAAGAACGCAGACGAGAGAAGGACTGCAGGGAGAAGAGAGCCTGCCAGCGAGGTCAGGGGACAGGAGGAGAACAGGAGCACGCAGAGCCCACAGGCAGCCCACAGCTGGGTCTCAGCGACGGCTCATGAGAGGCAGAGACAGGGCTGGGGAGACAGGCTGCTGCAGGTGGCTGAGCTGGACAAGAGGACGGGGGACCAAGCAGCAAAACGATGGCCTGTTCTGCCACATCGAGCGCCCAGCTCCAAGAGCCACCCACCACAGTGGTCACGGCCCCAGACTGTCCATGACCCTGGGAGACAGCTAGGACCTGCGGAGGCTCCCAAGAGCCAGAGACTCACCAGCAGGAAGGGGCCCTCTGGACGGTCACAGGCCTGCAAGGCGGACGAGTGCGCAGGCAGGGAGAAGGAGGCCCACTCCCTGCCGTTCTCCGCCTTCCACACCTTGATCAGGCCCAGCTTGTCCACGGTGACAGCAAGCTGCAGCCGAGGGAAGGTCACCAAATTCACCAGAGCGGCAGGCTGCACAGGGCTTGACCAGATCTCTGCGCCCTGGGCAACGACAGCAGGGAAAAAATAATGTATACGGGGGCCATTCATTTCACAAACGCAGGAACCTCGCCTGGGGCACCCGGGGACGCATAGGCGGAGAGCACAGTCCCCACGCTCACAGGAGCCACAGCGCGGCGCAGAGCCCGACACGGACGTGGTGCTTCGGGGCACAGCAGTGGCTGAACTGGGGGTGTATGGAAATCCCCAAGTGCCGAGTGGCACCACCAGGACGGGGGATGGGGGCCGGCCACATGACTGCATCCAGAGGACTTGCACGCGGACCGTCTCCCTCGGGCCTCGGCAGTCCCGCTCTACAGATTAGCTGACTCCTGCTCGTGGGTGACAACGGGTCACACAGCATGTCTGTGTCATCAGCGTAAAATACTCCTCTTCCTGGCCAAGGCCCGAGATGGGTGATTCCATGGTCTTTCCCAGGATTGTAAGAACTGGAATGGGTGGGAAAGAGCCAGTGCCCCGGGCCCAGGGCACCTGAAGGCAGGACACCACGGGACCATCTGCGACGTTCTGTTCCTGGTCTCCCACAGCTGCCCCCTGGGCTTCCATTCCCATTCTGGGTCATTATGATGCTTTTTCTATCACATGTTCATTTTACCATGATCTTTATCTCTTTTCTCCAACTACAATACTAGGGATTCCTCTATGAGTTCCTTTCTCAGCTGATTTCTGTTGCTCGAGCAGTCACGTGACACAGGGGACAGCACGTTCACCAGCGTTAGTGAAAGAGGCATGAGACTCCCTCCCAGTGTTGGGGCGGAGGCGGGGGTCAGGGGTCAGAGCACAGAAACACACTGACCAGCGACTGCCGGGCAACGCGCCCGCCGCAGGGCCCAAGGGGGCTGCCGGCGGCACCAGGACTCTGACGCCAGAAACAGACTAACTCGCACCCTAGAATTCTCGAGGGACAGCGGATGAGCAGCGGCACGGAAAGCCAGACCAGACACCAACATAACCAGTCAAAAGCATGGTCTTGCGCACTATGCTACGTGGAAACTAAGATCATTTTTGAAAAGGAGGATTTACTGGGGCGCCTGAGTGGTGTAGCCGGTTGGGTCTGCCCCTGGTTTCAGTTCCGGTGGGGTCTCATGGGCCGTGGGATCGAGCCCCACGACAGACCCCACGCTCAACGGGGAGTCTGCCTGAGACCCCCTCACTCTGCTCCTCCCACTCGTGTGCGCTCTCTAAAATGAATACGTAAATCTTTAAAAAGAAAGAAATACTAACTGTAGGAAAAGCCGCATGTCAGTTTGCCTCACAGCTCGGTGTGAAAAGCACTTACACGACTATACAACTGCTGACCCTACAGATACTCGTTTGGGGACAGGAAGATGGCTCTGTGGAGACGTGGGAGGAAGAATGGGGCTTGTTCTCTACAGGTTTGCTCGTGAGGAGTACGAGGGTTGTGCGACCAGGCAGGACATACGCAGACGGTGTGGGCTCTCGAAGAGGCTCCTGCAGGCCAGACAGATGACACTGCAGCAGAGTTCAGCCAAACCCAGCCCACTGCTCGTGCTCGTATCTTCGTTAAAAAAGAAAAAGACGACTGTGCACCTCATACGTCAGTGGGCATCGCCAGCTCTGCCAGAACACGGCCATTCTCCTGTTCGCTGTCTGCTCCTGCGTCGTGCCCGCAGAATGGGGGCTGCAGCGGGACCGGGCCCAGGACCAACGTCTGCCGAGCCTGTACCCAGCACTCTCCCCGTTCAGGTGGAGACCTGAGCATCCGGGCAATGCCAGGGCCTCCCGCCTGCCAGGCCTTCTTCTGCCAAGCCCTCCCCGACCCCAGGTGACCAGGTGTCCGCCGCCCAGGCAGGTGCTTCAGAGAGGCCCCAGGAAGGCGGGCAGCCTCCTGCCCCGGCAACCACAGCGCCTTCCCGTGAAGTGACCTCAAACACTGCGTCGGAGAAGGAAAACCAAGCACAAAAAGAGAAAACTATCAGCACCCACTGAGAACTGGGCCATGGAGTACAGAGAAATGACGCAAATAGGATATGATTTTGTATCCTTTAAACAAAAGCAAGCACGGGGCTAAGAGCAGGCTCCTGGGAACGGAAGAAGTTTCTGCAAAGCAGGCAGCCAACACACACTCTCTGTCTCCCAGACTCTGAAGTGACCTGTGGGCGGAGCAGGGACCCCCAAGGCTGGCTCGGGGGTGCAAGGACGCAGCCCCGGCAGCCGGCTTCCCTTGCAACCAACAAGGCAGGCCCAGGTCTCCGTCGGCGTGCTGAGAGCCAGTGTGCCCAAAGGGACCGGGGAAATCTGGGGCACCCCCCTCCCCCCGCTGTCTGGGCACGAACTGGGCACTAGCAGCAGACCTGGCCGACGGCGACACGAGCAGGCCTCCCACTGCACGCAGCAAGGACCCCGCGGTGCCTGGCCGGTCCAGCGCTTTCAAAAACAGGAGGTAAAATCTGTAGCTTTCTGGGAAAAAGTCCTGTACAGGAGGTTGGGTTCTATGCATGCAGAAGCCTTGGATTTACAGGGAACCACATGGTTCAAGACTCGGAAACACTTCCCTCCATCTCAGATGGATCGTCTGTAAAATCGGGATGATAACGCACGCTCTGCTCCGCTGCTCAGAGGATCCGTGAAAAACGGACTGCAAAGCTTTTTCACTACGGTGACAACCAAGTGTGACATGCCAGTCTCAGCACTTAATGATACACAGGGGTAACTATAAGGGGCAACTGTTGGGGCAAAACGGCCAGGCCTGGACACTGGCTCCACTGTGGATATGGCGGGAACGGGTACAGGGGCAGCCACCTCGCCCCTGCCGCTCACACCCTCCTCCCCGAGGCAGGCCACACAGAGTCAAGGGCAGGCCAGGGTCCCTCTGCAATCGGACCAGAGTTCCAAGCGCAGCCAACGCTTCTCATCTGTACCACGGGGATCCCGCCGCCTAGAAGCAGCCCACAGGGGTGACCGGCTAGTGAAGGGGAAGGCCTCACCAAGATCCTGTGAGCTGCGCCCTGCCCCCCGCCCCAGCTCACCTCCTGCACATCCCAGGCACGCACAGTGCTGTCCGAGGACACGGTGCACACCACCGACTTCTCCTGCCCATCAAACCGGCACCCGCTGTTTGAGACGTAGGCCAGCTCGTCTATGCCTCCTAGAGAGAACAGAGACTCGCCCTGAACACACACACGTATGTCTGGGATGCGGCCACGCAGACTGGGGAAGGACAGGCGGGACACTCCGTCCTCCCTCCCTCTCTCACACACAGCGCTCCTTCGGGGACAGCAGTGGCCATAGGCCTTACACCCAGGACCGCCCCTCTCACCAGCCACATGGCCGCAACTCCCTACTCTCCTGCTTTCTGTTTCTCTCTACTCTGCAACAAATGTAACGATCCCTTCTTCACGGGGTGACTCGAGCACCAAGTGACTAAGCCAAATCCAGAACCCAGCAGGGCAAGTGCTCATCAAGCAGCCCCTTCCCTCTCTGGCTGAACACCACATCCCAGGGCACGCGACCCAGGCAGGCGAGCAGCAGGAAAGCTCACAGCCGTACCTTTGTGCCCAGCAATGGCTCTGCAGATGAAGTCCTTCTCCGGCCGCCCACATTCCATGCGGAACTCCAGCTCGGCGCGGCAGAGATAGTACTGTTTCCACGTCTGCGTGCCCAAGGTCATCTGGGAGGCTTTGCATGAGGACCAGCGCCTCAGACACAGCTGCCTGGAAAACAGACCCATGATCCCAGGCAAGACAGGCCAGGTGTTAGAAGAAGGTACCACGATGCCCGCAGGACCAGCTCTGATTCCCGGCTTCACCACCTAGTGGCTCGTACAATGCACTCTGCCCGGGGGCCTCAGCTGCCTCCACCTCGGAACGGGGATGGCGATTAGAGGACACCGAGCACGTGCTCGCCACCGCCCTGCGCAGTGCCTCTCAGGTATTCGGCCAGTTTTCTCAACACCTCCATGAAGTAGGTCCTCTGACAACCCCATGTACGTAACCGGGGCTTCAACCGATCCAAGGCCAAGGGCATGCAGCTTTGGTCATGTAACTATAATTCAAGAGAAGGTGCCTGGGGGTGCTCAGTGGGTTAAGCCCCTGCCTTCATTTTTTTTAAAGATTTTATTTATTTATTTGTCAGAGAGAGTGAGCACAGGCAGACAGAGTAGCAGGCAGAGGGAGAAGCAGGCTCCTTGCTGAGCCGGGAGCCCGATGTGGGACTCGATCCCAGGACGCTGGGATCATGACCTGAGCTAAAGGCAGCCGCTTAACCAACTAAGCCCCCAGACATCACTAAGCCCTTGCCTTTGACTAGGGTCGTGATCTCAGGGTCCTGGGATCGAGCCCCACATCAGGCTCTCTGCTCATCGGGGAGCCTGCTTCTCCCTCTACCTCTGCCTGGCACTCACTCTTCCTGCTTGTGCTCACTCTCTCTCTCGCTGACAAGTAAATAAAATCTTTTAAAAAAAAAAAATATTTCGGCATGCCTGGGTGGCTCAGTGGGTTAAAGCCTCTGCCTTCGGCTCAGGTCATGCTCTCAGGGTCCTGGGATTGAGCCTCGAATTGGGCTCTCTGCTCAGCGGGGAGCCTGCTTCCTCCCTCTCTCTCTTGCCTGCCTCTCTGCCTACTTGTGATCTCTGTCAAAAAAATAAATAAAATCTTTAAAAATAAATAAATAAATAAAAGTATTTCTTGAAGTCTCCAACTCTTACTGCTGAACTGTCCATTTCTCCCCTTCGCTCCAGCAGCCCTCCATGCATGCTACTGGTCTGATCAGGTACGTGTGCAACTGTAATTTGCAGATCTTCTTCGGGGAAGGAGTGACCATTAAAACAGCCTTCTTTGTCTCTACAATGCTTCCGGTCTTACAGTCTGTCTGATATCAGCATGGCTATTCCAACTTTCCTTTGGTTACTGTCTGCATGTACATCTGTTTCCATTCTTTAACTTTCAACATATCTTTGAACCTAAAAAGTTTGTCTCTTGTAGACAGCGTAAAGTCGGAAACTGTTTATCCCCTCTGAAACCTCTGCCTTTTTACTGGAGTAGATACTTCATATGTTTCACATAATTTGTGGCAAGGCATGATTTACATGTCATCTTGCTACTTATTTCTAAGTTTTATGCATTTTCCCCTCTAGTCTTCTGTTTCCACCTTCTTTTGTGTTGAATATTTTCTAGTGCACTATTTTATTTCCCTTGTCATTTCTTCTACCTTATTTTTTGAGTTCTTAAGGTTGTCTTGGAGGGTAATCTAGTTTTGCTTACCATCAACTTAATTTCAACAGTATTCAAAAACCCTACTCCCATGTAGCACCATCTCCTGCCCCCTCCAACTGCGCTGCTATGTCTACAAATTACATTTTATACGTGATATATGCCTCAACAGAGATCCCCACAATTATTGTTTTATACGGCTGTAATTTAAATCACAAAGAAAAACAGACTTAAAAATAAGCACATTTATACTGCCTCTTACAGACACCTACAGACTTACCTCACTAGAGTCTTTTTTCTAATGTGGAGTCAACTTACTGCCTAATGTCCTTTCCTTTCAACCTGAAAGACTCCCTTCAAGATTTCTTGTAGGGCAAGTGTATAGCAACAAATCCTCTCAGCTTTCGCTAATCTTAAACCGTCTTCATTTTCTCCTTTATTTTTCCAGACATTCAACTTTAAGTAACGGTCTTTTCTTTCAACAATTTCAGTGTCATCCCACTACCTTCTGGGTCCCGTGTTTTGTCATGAGACACCAACGGTTAAATCTCACGGGTTGCACGAGTTGCTTCGCACATGAGTTGCTTCGCTCTTGCTGCTTTCAAGATTCTCTATCTTCAGCTTTCGAGTTTGATTACAATGTGTCTTTTTAAATATTTTATTTTTTTAAAGTAATCTCTACCCCCAATGTGGGGCTTCACTGAACTCATGATTCTCAGATCAAGAGCTGTGAGCTCTGGGGCACCTGGGTGGCTCAGTGGGTTAAAGCCTCTGCCTTCGGCTCAGGTCATGATCCCAGGGTCCTGGGATCGAGCCCCGCATCGGGCTCTCTGCTCAGCAGGGAGTGTGCTTCCTCCTCTCTCTCTCTCTGCCTGCCTCTCTGCCTACTTGTGATCTGTCTGTCAAATAAATAAAATCTTTAAAAAAAAAAAAAAAAAAAGAGCTGTGAGCTCTACCCACCGAGCCAGCCGGGTTCCCCTACAACGTGTCCTGACGCGGACGGACTCTGGGAGGCAGCCGTGCTGCCTGCCGCACTAGGACGACACTGGTGACGTGGAACTCTTTGAGTTTATCCCACTTGCAGTTCACTGAGCTTCTGCTCGTGTAAATTAACATCCTTAATCAAATCTGGGAAGTTTCCAGACTTTACTTCTTTAAATATTTTATTCCTTCTCCTTTTTCCCTCTCATTCAGGGCCTCCTATTACGCAATGATGCTGTGCCTGATGGTGTCCCACGGGTCTCGTAGGCAGCTGGTTTTTCTTCCTTCTTCATATTCATTCTATTCTTCACACCAGATAATATCCATCGACTGATCTTTGTTTTTTTTTTAAAGATTTTTAAAAATTTACTTGACAGAGAGATCACAAGCAGGCAGAGAGGCAGGCAGAGACAGAGGGGGAAGCAGGCTCCCCGTGAGCAGAGAGCCGGATTCGGGGCTCGATCCCAGGACCCTGAGATCATGACCCGAGCTGAAGGCAGAGGCTTTAATCCACTGAGCCACCCAGGCACCCCTCGACCAATCTTTAAATTCACTGATTCCATCTTCTGTGGTTAAACCCCAAGTGTGTAGAGTATCACTGTCTGCTCTACAATTTCTACGTAGTTATTTTCAGAATTACTCTTTACAGATATTCTCTATTGGATGAGACTCTGTCCTACTTCCCTTTAGTTCTTTGCACATGGTCGCTTCTAGTTGTTTGAACATAATGGAAATAGCTGATTTAAATTCTTTCTCAAAGTTTCTGTTGTTTGCTTTATTTCCTACGTATAAGCTACACCTTTCTTATTTCTTTGCATGACTCATAACTTCTGTTGAAAACTGAACATTTTAAGTAATGTCAAATTCTAGAAATCTGACCCCCTCCAGGTCTGCTGTTTCAGCTATGTGCTGTTATTGTTTATTTGGTGACATTTATGAACAAATTCTGAAAAGCCTGCGTTTTTTGTCACACATGGCCACTGAAGTCTCTGCTTAAATTAGAGCTCACCAGCGACTGGCCACGGATTTCCAAAATGCCTGCAACTACGAAGTCTGCTGCTCATCCCCCAAGGGCCCCTGTGTGTGTTGGGGTGCGCATTCAGCACTCAGTACAGCAGCCGAGAGCTGTACCCAAGCCTTCACCTCCTACTCGCGTAGAACCTCGGCGTCAGCCAAACAAGTGAGTTTAGAGCCTTCCTAGGTCTCCCCTGAAACTGTGCACACCCCCGTTGCATGTGGCTGGGGTTTTCGATTCCCAGGCAAGTGTCAGAGCTTTTCAAAGCCCAAGCCCCTAAAGACATCACATTCTCAGCTTCTTCTTTTAAGCTTTTTGGTTAGCCTATTTGCTCAACTGCTGTCCATCCTCTCTGACAGTCACAAAGTTAATCAGGTGTCAGTTACTGTTTTGACAAAGGTCCCGAAGGAGAGGCTTTCACACTCCGTGAACTCCAAGTCAGACCAAATAAAAACAGCAGGCCCCTGGGGTCTTCCAAGATATACCAGCAGGTCAAATAACGACAATTCTCTGGTAATGAGAATCCAATCCCATTCTTCCCCCTCCAGTGACTGCCAGGCTCCTGGTTTCGCGGGGATCGTGAACCGATGACATTCAAGACTAAGGCAGAACCGGAGACGTTTATGGGAACAGGGCAAGAAAACTTGCTGTTCTAAGATTCAAATATTTTTTCTTGAATGAACACTTCCTTGACTACTACAAGTCTCTTGTTAATTTCCAGAGTTCTGAAAAAGTCGATTTTGACAATTTGTGTCTTTACTCACTGCTTTCAGGGAGGAGAGAATTTTCAAATCCACCGTGTTCCAGAGCCTGCGTTCTGCGTCTCCACGCGACCGCCGGCCGCTCTAGGATAGCAGCTTTGTCACTAGGCTTTTGAGAGTAAGAACGTTGGCTCACAACACTGTAGAGAACTGTGGACTCTGCGTCGAGTCTGTGGGCACCACAGTGAGGGAGACGTGGCTCTTACCACAGGGCACTCTCGGCCAGTGGTTAGGAGGAGAAGCAAAATGGAAGTTCACGGGAGAAACGTGACATTTCAGAAGGCGCAACCTGTGACACGGGACCTGAGCACAGAGAGTGGACTTCTGGTGAGGAGACGGCCAGGAGGCTGCTCGGGCAGAGGCCTCCGGCGCTGCACAGGGCAGCTCGGCCCCCTCCTGTGCGTCCTGGAACGCCGGGCCTGTACGTAGCGTACAAGGGCTCCCCGGGGGGCTCAGGTCATGACCTCCGAGTCCTGGGATCAAGCCCCGAGTCGGCTCCCTGCTCCACAGGGGGTCTGCTGCTTCTTCTGTCCCTCCCCCTACTTGTTCTCTCAACCTCTCTCTCTCAAATAATAGAATTTTTTTTAAAAAATTCAACTTAAAAAAAGTAGCGTGCTGGCAGCCTATGCGCCCAACGGACCCTGATTATTCTGCTCGGCTGCCACAGGACCAGCCCACGCGGACTGGCTGCCACACCAAGAAGTCGTTAAGTTTTCACATGAAATTCAGGAAAAGGCAAGTGGTCTGGCTATGCTGAACCCGAATTCCCACCTTCCAGAATCTGTCCAGAGCTGCATAAACCTGTACCCTTCAGCTAAAAACGAGCTCTCGGCTTCGCCACCTCTTCTACCTTCTGGATGTTCAGACCAAGTGTCAGTGAGCTCCCATCACTGCTCCTTATATTGTTGGTTTTGAGTTGAAATAAGAAGGGAAATTTCTTGTACCCTATCTTAATCTGAAATGTGTGAAAATGAAAGCTAGACCAAGAAGATAATATGGCTTCAGAAAAAGTCAAGTCACGTTTCTTTGTGGAAGTAAAGTCTATTTTACGTATTTAAGGCCATTACACACCATTACACAAATCTTAAATAGGACCCATGACCAATACTTAGAAGAAATGAAAAGAACAAATGATTTGAAAAAGCAAAGGCAGACTGGGGCGCCTGGGTGGCTCAGTCAGTCAAGCAGCTAACTCTTCATCTCAGCTCAGGTCCTGATCTCACGGTCATGAGTTCAAGCCCCATGCTGTGGAGCCTACTTTAAAAACAAACGGGGGGGGGGGGGGGGGGGGGCGCCTGGGTGGCTCAGTGGGTTAAGCCGCTGCCTTCGGCTAGGGTCATGGTCTCGGTGTCTTGGGATCGAGCCCCACATCGGGCTCTCTGTTCCACAGGGAGCCTGCTTCCCCCTCTCTCTCTGCCTGCTGCTCTGCCTACTTGTGATCTCTCTCTCTCTCTGTGTCAAATAAATAAATAAAATATTTTTTAAAAATAAATAAATAAATAAATAAAAAATAAAATAAAAACAAACAGGGGCGCCTGGGTGGCTCAGTGGGTTAACTGGCTGCCTTCGGCTCAGGTCAGGATCCCGGGGTCCTGGGACTGAGTCCTGCATTGTGCTCCCTGCTCAGCAGGGAGCCTGCTTCTCCCTCGGCCTGCCCCCTCCCTGCTTGAGTGCTCACTATCTGTCTCTCTGACAAATGAATAAAATCTTTAAAACTAACAAACAAAACAGAAAAACCAAAAAAATAAAAAAACAAACAGGATGCCTGGTGGCTCAGTCGGTTCAGCGGCTGCCTCCAGCTCAGGTCATGATCCCAGGGTCCTGGGATCAAGCCCCACATCAGGATCCTTTTGCTCAGCAAGGGAGTCTGCTTCTCCTTCTCTCCCTGCCTGCCGTTCCCCCTGCTTGTACTTTTTCTCTGAGTCAAATAAATAAATAAAATCTTTAAAACAAACGAAGACCATCAAAAAGGTTAAAGTAAAATATGAATAAAGTATGTGATATGTCCCTGAATTTCGATGTTATCAAGTGAAAAAATACTGTGATACCAAAACTTTTCACAGATAGCAATTAGTAATGATCTGTTGTACACAACAGAAATTATGTACCTTAAACAAAAACCAATATTTGCAACTTTACTTCTAACCAAAGTTAATGTTCAGCATGTTGAAGGCAGAATTTAAAAGGTCATGAGGCATTAAAAAAAGGAACTAGCAGCATTCTCCATTAAAATTACAGAGTACGCATTAAAAATATATGACCGGGGCGCCTGGGTGGCTCAGTGGGTTAAGCCTCTGCCTTCGGCTCAGGTCATGATCTCAAGGTCCTGGGATCGAGCCCCACATCAGGCTCTCTGCTCCTCGTGGAGCCTGCTTCCCCCTCTCTCTCTGCCTGCC
This sequence comes from Lutra lutra, assembly GCF_902655055.1. Taxonomy (NCBI): domain Eukaryota; kingdom Metazoa; phylum Chordata; class Mammalia; order Carnivora; family Mustelidae; genus Lutra; species Lutra lutra. The sequence goes on along the minus strand of NC_062290.1, from coordinate 3,358,186 downwards.
TCTCTGCCTACTTGTGATCTCTGTCAAATAAATAAATAAAACCTTTAAAAAAAAATGACCACTTACCTACATTCATTTGCTGTGTTCCTAAGAATTTCTAATGCGCCTGGAGAAACTCTGGGGCCTGGTACCCGTGAGAGACACAGCCTCAGAAATGATATATGCATGTGACCACAGAGGTCGTTGCTCCCGAAATGCTGCTGTCCCCACTCCAGAAACATAAACCCACTGTTTTTACAAGAACACAGTTCAAGGCTACAATGCTGAGGAGTGGCTGAATGCTAAAACAGTCTAGCAGCAAATGGTATGAAATAGTAATGAATGGAAACCCACCGGTGACCGGGTAGCAGAAGCCAAACCATCTACCGGAGGAATCACAGGCACAACAAGGCAACACATGACATACGTGAGGAGGTCAGTGATAAGCCACAGAAGGTATGTTCCGAACTGCTGAAAGAAAGCCACTCCTGTCAGTCAAACAGAAACTCCTCTCCTGGCTGAGCAGCGAAGATGAGCACGAAGGCTGGGGTTGGTCTGGCGTCCCACCTACTTCCACGTGTGAGTACCGCTCTGCCCGGCTTCCGCAGATACTCGCACCAACCCGCCAGTCAGTCCACTTGTTTCCTGTGACACAAAGTCACTGAGAATCGTATCTGGCAAAGACAGAATTCTGTCCACCGCTACAGAAAAACCAATCTCCAGAACTGGATGTTCTATCTAGAGTACACTCCCCCAAACTGTAAATACAGAAAGCCAGTAAAAGTTCTCTTCAAAACTAACTAAAGGGATCAGTATAATTTTTCTAGCTAATATCATTAGCAATAATGAGTGAATGAAAACCAACAGATACTATAGGACACTGAACACTAAATACAGCAAGTCTGGCCTTCCAGAATTCTCAAATATCTCAATGCACAGCCATCCTGGAAACAAAACCCATCAAGCAAAGATTCCCTCCACGTTTGTCAGTCCCTTCACGTGTGAACAGCTGTGGCAGCTAAAACCTAATACAGCTCCCAGCTGACAGCCATGGCTATCGTCTGTCTCAGATCCAGCAAGAGACAGACTATCTGACACTCCTTTCTTGGGACAAAAGAAGTCAGGTTCCAAAGGGAAAATGAATAAGAAAGAAAAACATAATAAATTAATGATTAAAATATTTTTTATTTTCAAATTTAATTTTTTAAGATTTTATTTGAGAGAAACAGTGAGCACACACACGAGAGCGCGCACGAGCCGAAGGAATGGCAGAGGCAGAGGGAGCAGCAGAATTCCCACGGAGCAGGGAGCCCAAACCCCTTCTGGGACTCCGGGATCGTGGTGTGAGCCGAAGACAGACATTTAACTGACTGAGCCACCCAGGCGCCCTGATTTTATTTTAATTTTAGGATCGTATGTGCTCATACAGCTCTGTGTTGTTGCTGTCACACGAGTTCAAATTAAAGCCGTTTGAGGACGGTCTTGTCAGCCAGCCGTGCGCATCTGCTGTATCTTTCTGCCCGAGTTTTGTACTCCTGCCGTATATCGCTCTCTCATTCAATTAATAAAACTCTTGTATTTCAATACACTATTTAAAAAAGGAGTATTACAGCCTAACGGGAGGGGGAGGGAAAGAGTTTCCTGCCGATAGGTGCTGCGGATTGTCCTTTCTTGTGAACTCATCAAAGCCAGAAACAGTGCTCACAACCCTTACCCAGTGCCCCCCTCACGTTTGTGGGACACTCTCCTGCCAACATCTGGCTTTTCCTTCACTCACCTCCACAGTTCCTTGGTCCTTGAAACTTCATTCCAGACCTAGAACAAGAAAGCACAGAAGTGGGGCGCCTGGGTGGCTCAGTGGTTAAAGCCTCTGCCTTCAGCTCAGGTCATGATCTCAGGGTCCTGGGATCGAGTCCCGCATCGGGCTCTCTGCTCAGCAGGGAGCCTGCCTCCTCCTCCTCTCTCTCTCTCTCTGCCTGCCTCTCTGCCTACTCATGATCTGTCAAAAAAAAAAAAAAAAAAATCTTTAAAAAAAAGAAAGCACAGAAGAGAACGTCAGTCAACGGCAGGCGGCAGCCAGCCGGCCTGACACTGCGCGACTCAATGCCCACGGGCACAGGGACTCGCCCTGCGGAGACAGACATACTTGGAGAGTCCAATAAAAACCACCAGATGAGTGAAAAAGGAGAGAATGTCCAACTCAACGGAGCCAAGGGGCTCCGAAGCGACTACTGATCAAGCCCCCGATGGGAATGAAGCACTCCAGGGAGAGGTAAGACTACTCCAGCAAAGATTCTGATATAAGAAAAAAAGGAGGAGTATTCTGCCATAATTGGAGCATAGGGTTCTGGGGAAAGGAGCTAGAGATCTGATTAGACCCAAATCACAAAGTCCAATTTGCAAAAACTGTGAGAAGCCACTCGGGAACTGGCTGGAGGAACGCAGGGTGACACTGATTTAGGACCAGGGGCTTCCGTCAAAATGGCTGCTGCACTGGCCTAGAGGATGTCCGAGAGATGTCAAAATGGTGGAACCGAAGAGCCCCCTGGGCGAGTGGGGGTGGGACACACTATCAGCCCTACTCCAGAAACTGCTCCCTGCAGAAGCATCTGGGAGAGGCTCAGTGTCAGGCCTGGGAGGGGACCAGAGTGCCATGCCAGCCCTCCCTCAGGCCCATAGCTGCGTCCTGGGACAGCCTGGGCAGGAACGGCTCCGGAGTTGTCTGTGGTCCGGCTCCACTGAAGACTCCATCCCCGAAACTGGCTTTCTGATCCATGGCAAAGGGAACCACCTTCCTCTGAGGCCAAGTCCCCACCTCCACAGCCCTTGGTCATCTGCTAGATCAAAGTTCCGCGGTATTCTTGGCAGAAACGTACAATTTATATTTTGCAAAAATCAAGCCAAGTCAGGCAAGAAGATTTACACATTTTCCTTTTCTTTAGCTCCCAGCTCAAAACCCAACTGAGACCTTATTTCCCAAACACAGAAATATAATGTGTAATATGACCGGAAAAATACTTCCCACCGCTGAGGACACCTCTGTTCGATCCTGGCCTTCAAGATGACACCGTGAGGCAAAGATTACTGACCTCATCTTACCTAAGGAGTACACTATGTCCCAGAGAAGCTGGTGCTAGCCAACGGTTTAAGTCACACCCCTTCCAAACTCTGCACCTAAGCTATCCCTAGACTGCTGCTGGGAAAACTGCCAGGGATCCAATTCCGGCCCTGAATGGAGACTACCTGCATGACACACAGTTTCCTTACTGGTAACAAAGGGATGAAAATCCGGCACAACTGCAATTCTCTGCTATTCCCAAATAAACAAATTTTTGCTGGTAAAGTAACTGGCAGTTTCATTTCCAAGGTTAACAAACTCATTTACTCAGCACGTATTCACACAGGGTACACTAAATGCCAAGAAACTCACTGGGTGCTAGAGACAAGACGCAAAACACAGAAATCCTGCTCGCAGTCATGAGTCGGGTAATGGAAAAGCAAGCGTTATAAACACGCTCTACACTCAGTTGTGTGGGTTCTGGGAAGAGCTCCGCGCAGGTGCACAGGGGCACGGCCGCGCAGGTGGATGCACTTAACAGGCCTGGGCAAGCACAGCCAAGCTCCAGGTGTGCAAGCGTCCTGAGCGCAGAGGACGTGCCACTCACAGGAAAACCTTGGCTTCCCAGGCAGGCCCCGGGCGGGAAATTCCAGAATATTCCAGAAGAGTTGGGAGGAGCAAGGAAATTGGTGCCCAAGCCCATCTTAGCGGTGAAACCTGACAGCAGGGCGCCCGCTGCAGGCGAACCGAGCAGAGTTCTGGGCGCTGCCAAGGGCCGGCGGCTTGCAGAGCTGCTCCCCCAAAAGCCGCGCAGGTTACACCCCGGGGGCCGCGAGCATCAGGCCCATGGCATCAGGGCCGCCGACGCCGCCTCCTAAATGGGGAACCAAGCCCCGAGCACCGCCAGCCGCGAACACTCAGGCACCATAAAGCCAGCCCTGCCTCCGCCCCGGACAGAGCGCGCTACCTTGTCCACCTGCGCGGCACAGAGCAGGTCCCGGGCCTCCAGGAAGGAGAAAACGTGCAGCAGCTCGTGGAGCCCAAGCCGCGGCTCCATCTCGCCCCGCCGACCCGGCCCCTCGCACCCGCCACACCTTTCACACGCTTCTGCGCCTCCCGGCCAAACCGCACCCCACCTCACCAAGCTTGCGCAGAGCTGACCCGACCCCGCCCATCCCGCCGCTCTTCCGCTTCACTCGGCCCAGTCTCGTCCATCCCACCGCGCTTCCGCCCCGCAGGCCAAGCTCCGCCCACCCCGCCGCGCCACCGCCCCACTCAGCCAAACCCCGCCTATCCCGCCGCGCTTTCGCCACGAAGGCCAAATCCCGCCCATCCCACGGCAAGTCCAGCCCACAGGCCATACCCTCTCAGCCCGCGACACTTCCGGCCAAATCCAAACCCACCGCGCTTCCATTTCTCTCGGCAAAACCCCACCCGTCCCACGGTGCTTCCGTTCCAGTCTTGCCCCGCCCATCCCGCCGCACTTCCGCCCCGCAGACCCCGCCCCCGTAGTGCTCCAGCTCTTGAGTCAATCCTGTTGCGGCCAGACGACGCTCCTCCTGGTGCAGTACCCATCTCGCCCCGCTGCTCCCACTTGCCTCTGCCCTCCCCCTCGACCCTCGCCCTAACCTTCACCCCTGCACTAACGCTCACGACAGGGCCCTGGCCGTTGCCCTCACCCTTGCCAGTAAACGCCCTGTCCTGCATTGCGTCTCCACTTTTACTCTCTCAACCCGGCCTTTGACAAGGTCCTCTCCTTCACCACGGTCGGGCCGCCCCTACTCCTGACACTCACCCTTACCTTGACCACGACCCTCCCCTTCAACCTCGCCCTGCTTTTAACCCTCAACTCTGCTATCATCTGCCATCTCCCCTACCTTCACCTGATCGTGGACCCGGAACCCTCAGTGAACTTCACCTGGCCGTGATCCCCAGCCTCACTCTGACCTTGACATTCAAGGTCAGGGTCAGTGGTAGAGCTGTGGGTACAAGCTCAAATTTATACTGAGCTTAGAGCTCCCAGAAGGTCTCGAGACTGCAGCTCAGAGTTGACAAGATGTGGCTGGAGAAACAGGCACCCATCCCTCAAACATCAAACCTCTCCCTGAAAGCAACTTGAGTCTACCCTGTTTTGCATTGGCCTAGGAGCTTGGAGGGCAATGAGCCGTCCTCAGTGTTCACAGAAGTTCATCCACATGAAGAACAAAATGGTATTTTACGAATAAAAGACCGTTAAGTTTCTCCGCTCTGTTTTTAATTCTTCCTGAACTAAGACTGCATTGTCCCAACTGTTGAGTGCTACGGCATTAGGTCTAACGGAGTGAGTTTCTGCTGCCTTCTCTTAATCCTTTTATTTCCGTACACATTGTAGAAATGGCTTATCAAATCTTATTAAACAACAAACAAGGGCTGATTGGGCTTGTATTTGGATTTACTAAATTAAGACATGAGTTCCAGGAATGCCTATCTCCTCACTTGCTCTGTATCTGAGGAAGGAGGTGACACGTCTGGTCCTGGCTCACCCTTATCCTGAGGGTAGAGATGTTGGTACAGGCTTAAACCTGATCAGTCCCCAACCTAAGCCATCCCTGGGCTTGACTTCTGCCACCCAGCCTCCAGATGGAAGCTCCACACTGTACGAAGCCCCCAGGACCAGAGTAGCCGTGAATGGGTCCACTTTCCTCATGACCACAGAGAAGCAAGGGCCAGGAACTGATGCCACTTCAGCCACTTCCTTCAAGAGGAATGGAAGGGGGTAGACACCAGGCAGAACTACCTGGGCTTTTCCTAATAAATCTCAAAACTGAACTAGCTTTTAATGCCTCTGCCAAAACAGACCTGCCCTTCTGCCTGTGTTCCACTGTGAGGACATCGTTACACTCTGTGCTCCCCTGAACTGGGACCATCCTGACTGGGAGGCCAGGGCCTGAAGGACCAGCACCATGACAGGCACAGCCCCAAAGCCCACAGTCAGCAGCACACAGATGGGAAGCTGACAGCGCAGGCTGCTGGTCTCCTCTGCTGCGGCTGGACGTGCTCATTGCCTGGCTGAGAGCGGGACCAGGCATGGAGTGGACCAAGGAGGCTGGGTAGAGACCATGGGAGGTCGAGTCAGGCTAAGCAGAAGAACAAGGCTGGGGGGCTTTGGGGAGCAGGACAGCAGGGCTGGCCCAGCATCTCAGCCTTCTGGGATGAAAGGCCGGATCAGCTCCGGGTTCAACAGTGACTCTTCGAGAGGCCGGTCCACGTGGAAGTCATGGACGTGGGGGGGCCCTGGGTGGGCCTTGGGAGCAGGTCCCCCTGGACGCTGGGGAATCGGCAGCTCTGAAGGGTGGGCAGGCAGGGGAGCCGTGAAGAAGTACTGGTGCAGGAGGGCCTGGGGGCAGCAAGAAGGGACAGCAGAAGGAAATCAGTCACCTCACCATCCCAGCCTCGGCGCACTTCCCCGGGAGGGGGGAATCTGAGCGCCCCCCTCCCAAGGCTCGCTCCCACAGCATCTGAGTGCTCATCGTCTGAGCACTGTTCCAGAAGCTGGCAGAACCAAGAACCTGCCCTCGAGAAGTCTTCCGCGAGTCAGGGGTGCTGTGGCTGACAAGATAAAGGAGGAAGATACAGGGTGCATCACATGACTAGGGCTGTGGTAGAGACAGCAAGTGGCGAGGGACACTGGAGAGGCTGCAGGCCTGCAGAGTGGGGCTCGACCAGAGAGCTGAGAGGGGCGCAGGTGAGGCCCGAGGACGCAGAGTGCACCTGCAGCCCAGGGGGCAATGAGCAAAGGGGCAGGAGCTGGCAGGGCCAGAGGTGATGGCCCCAAGTGTGTGACACCCTTGGGCCCCTCGGACCTGGGCTTCTGCTTGTGGGGGAGGCAGTGTGCAGGGGCTCAGACTGCGGGAAGTGGTCAGATGACCTCCGCCCACTTTAGACATCCTGATGATGTGAGAACTCACGGAGCTAGTGCTGAGAGCAGCCGTAGGCTGGGGACACGGGTACACCCAGAACAGAGGCCCTGGCACTACTGGCCAGCAGTCTAAGGTCCTCCCCATCCTTCCCTGCCACACAACCCACCCTTCTGGGTCCCCCCTGCCAGACTCTGCTCATCATTTCTCCCCTGCTTAAACCTGCACTCCCCAAAGTCAGTCCCAACTCCCCACCCCCAGGGCCCAGGATGATACCGGGCGTGTGCAGGTGCAGAGTATCTGTTGAAGGGATGAGGGTGCCAGTCACCGATAATCCAGATACTCTCTTCTGCAAGGTGGGCATGGGGCCTTTGACCTGCCCATGACCCCCTGGGCTCTGGTTCCAGCCCGTCCAGGTCCTGAGGGGCCTCAGCCTTGGGCTGGCAGGGCCCGAGCAAGGAGGATCAGGGACAATGGGTCACCGTACCTGGGCGGCTGAGATGCGCCGGCGCGGAGGGTAGAGGAGGAACCGCCCCAGCAGGGCCAAGGCTTGAGGAGACGCGTCGGGCAGCACCTCCTCCAGGGGCACAGGCGCCTGCTCCTTGAAGGAGATCTTGTTGTAGTCGGGCAGCTCCAGGACCTCCTAGAAGCACCGTCATCAGTTCCTGCCCGCCACGGCCCCCACTCGCGCCCCCGCAGCTCCGGCTATCACTCCCGAGTGCCCACATCCTCCCTGACTCAGGCACCTGCGCCGCACCCAACTCGCACCCAACTCGGGAGAAGTGCAAGTGTGCCGGGAAGGAAGGGGCAGGACCTGGCCTCAGGCACCCAGCAGGGCAGAAAGGGAGAAGCCCCCAAGGGAGGCCAGGACAGTGGTCTGGGAGGTCAAGGAGACATGGGGCCACGAGGAGAAGGTCCAGGAAAGGGCAGCCCTGGCCACTGGGGGGAAGGGAGGACCCCTACCCCCACCCCCTCCCCACCGGGAACCCCTGCAAACCGGCCAGACTTGAGGACTGGGGGTGCCCAAGATTCGAAGCACACAGCAAAGCTGTTCGATGTCGTTCTCCCCAGGAAATAGAGGGGAACCGTTCAGCAATTCCCCCAGGATGCAGCCCACAGCCCTGTGGATACAGACCCAAAGAGCTCAGAGATCTCACACCGGGACCCAGATCTACCCCCACCAGCTCCACTGCCTCACGCTAAGGACCCAGATCTCCCCCCGCCAGTTCCGTCGCCTCACACCAAGGACATAGATCTTCCCACATAGCACCCACACCCGCACACTGGAGCCAAGGCACCATGAAACTGCAAAGATGCTTCAGATCTAGGAATACAAATTCATACACAAAGACCACAAGCCTAGAACACAAAACGCATCCTCCTACTGAAGAGCTCACTGGCCTCAACCCTAGAAAACACAGCAACACCCTCAACGGTTCTGAGACTTCTCAGAGCCTCATTTCGAGAACATGCAGCCGCCACCTCACACTCCCCACCTTCTGGGCCACACCTCCAAAACTGCCCCCACATGTCAAGCTCTTAGGCATGTACAGACCATCCTGGCCCAAATAAAGGCTCAGAGAGATCGGGGCCTCTGGAGAGCTCACCTCCTGGGGTATACGCAACCCCCTGCCCAGTAATGCAGATGATCCCTACGTCTTGAACCCCAGACCACGTCCCGCACTCCAGCCCGCAAGCTTCCCACTCTGAACACACTGGACCCCCACCCAGCTCAAAAATGTCAGAGAGGAAAACTGACCCCAAACTCCTCAGAGATCCTCCGACCAGGGAAGACACCCCCAAATGGCTCAGCAACCCCAAAGCCCAGGAGAAAAACCCAGATTCCCCCACGCCCAGCCCACAAGAGCCTCACCACAGGTCAACGCCCTGGTCATACTGGCGGGCACCGTACAGGAGCTCAGGGGCTCGGTACCACCTGTGGGGGGTGCGGGGAGCAGGCAGTCACAACCAGGTCGCCAGTCTTCCAGCAGGCTGCCGAGACAGGTCACCGCAGCCCCACATCAGCCCCACAAGCAATATCTGAACTGAAGGTCCAGAAGCATCTCATCCCCAGCGAGAAGCTGGGGCCCGCCCATTGCCAAGCCCTGCCTGGGAACTGGCCTTCCCTACCTGGTGGCTACCTGGTGTGTGTAGAGGCGGCTGCCGTCTGGGGAAAAGACCCGCGCCAGACCAAAGTCCGCTATCTTGAGCTGGCCTGAGGCACTGATGAGCAGGTTGGCTGGTTTCAGGTCCTGAGCACACCAAAGGAGGCATGAAATCCTCCCGATCCCCCAGAGGCCCTTGGGAGGAGAGCTCGGCAGGCTAAGCACATAAGTCAGCCCGGCTCCCCATCCTAAGGGCCACTTACTCTTTGGTGTGGCCACACCACAGGTCCCATCCAGCCACACCTTCTTCAAGGGCTGGCCCCGCAGGTCCCGCCGCAGCCCGTGCCGAGACTGACCCGATGCACGATGTTGTTGGCATGGCAGAATGCGACACCCTTGAGCAGCATCTGCAGGTAGCTCTTGACCTGCGCGGGGACCAACGGCCTCTGCGCATGGCGCACCACCTCAGCCAGATCCGACAGCATGAACTCGAAGGCCAGCACAAAGCCCGCGCCGTGCGGAAACACAGCCTTCAGCTGCACCACCTGCGGGGCGGGCATGCTGTCAGCCCTGGAGCCACAGTGCTCAGACCCTCCCGGGATGCCCAGCCCCTGCCCTGACGGAGGACAACGTGGGCAGAGGAGATGCAGGATCTGAGCTCAGAAGGGGAGCTCAGGGTTCCCTACTTGCTGCCTGCTCTGGAGAGAAGACAGGTCCCTGTCTTCCGCTGCACACTCCCATTCAAGGAAAGGAGGTTTATGGAAGGTCACCTAGGCCAGGGTCTGGTCATCCACCCAGACCAGGAACTAGAAAATCACCAGGGGTCAGGGGGGAGGGGTCTCTCTCTCTCTCTCTCTCTCACAGACACACACACACACACACACACAACACAGCACAGGTGTCCTCTGGTTTCCTGTAGGGCCATGAAGTCCCAGCATCAGGAGACACCTCACACATACTTCCTGAGGGCCCACGGGGGGTCACAAGGACCAGGCAGCTCAGCAGTGAGCAGTGGCAAGGGCTGGCAAGGCCTGACAACCTTAAGAAGCTCACAGCAGAGACACACACATCTGACACAGGAGCAAGCAAACCCCCCAGGAGTGTCCGGGTTCTGAAGAGGACAGACAGAATCTGAACTGGAGGGGTCAGCAACGCAGGGACGTGGGAAGGAGCTGAGGGCAGAGGGACAGCAAGCACAAAGGCCGGAGGTGGGAACAGGAAGGAGGGTGGAGGGATGCGGGCATGTAGGATCCTCTAGGGGAAGGACATTTGCGCAGTTCTGTGCTGTGGCCTGGATGGTGTCAGAAGAGGCACTTCAGAAGGTGTGTGGAAAGAATGAAGAAAGGGGCTGGAGTTGTCCGTGTAGGGAAAAGCCAGTGCGCTCTTCCAGCAAGCAAGTGCACGCCATCTACACTGACGGGGGAGAGGAGCACAGTGAGGAAGCAGCTGCACTGGCCCCAGTGAGAGCTGCAGGTGCCAGGGCTTAATCTGGAGGGTTTTACAGTAGAATCTTCTGGGCTGCTGACCGGATTGAGGGCCTCTGTCACCAGCCTTCTTACGGACTTCCCCCCCCACACACACACACGTGGGCTGTCTGTGTGCCCTTGGACTGTCCTCAAAAAAATGTGAATAGCCTTACTGCTGGTTTTCAGACTCTGAAGGCAGCACACAGTCATTTCACAGATCACACACATACATTCAGGTAATACACAGAATTATAAAGAGAAAAACAAAAGAAAAATCCTGTCACCTACAATCAACCTTAGAGTACATTCTATCAGACTTTACAACAGATATGGCTTGTACTAATACATATTCACGTGTATATCTATACACGCATTTTCATATAAAACTGGACGACATATTTTTAGATGTGCTTTATAAACCGTTTTACAATATGCTTTTGTTATATATCCAATATACCACGGACATCTCCAGAGGACAACAGACTATCACTCCCCAGGGTTGAGAGAAAGCAGTGAAGTTCATGAGGTTGGGGGTATATGTGTCCCTCCCCGTGTGCCCAGAGCACATCCAACCCCATCACAACAGAACCGGGCCACGTGGGCCCTGCCCTCTCTGAGCATCTCCCCTACTGCACTTAAGTTATCAGAAGCCCAATTGGGGCCCATGCCCAGCACAGGGTACAGCCTAGGGACGGCTCCCAGGTTACAACATCTGGACTCCTCAATCAGACCGCACCCAAAGCCTCCACAGACCAGGTGCCTGCCCACAGCTGGTGGAGGAGCCTCCTCCCCTGGCCTGAGAATAGGGAGATCCTGAACTCCGCCTTGCAGAGCAGCGGTTAACCCAGAATGACAATGGACCTAACACAGTTCACCCTGCCTGTGGAACAGAACAGAAGCTCAATAGAGACAGATATCATTATCATTACAAATCGTCAAATGTTTTATGAAAAGATATCAGTGAATAAATGAACAAATGAGGAGTACAGGAAGAAATAAGTGCGTGAATAAGAGGGAATACGTGCGGAACGACGTAAGCGGGGCCCGAGGTGGACAAGACAGGGAGTAAGGGAAGGGTGCGGGAGGAGCACAGGGAGGCTCCGGAAAGGGGCCCTCCGAGCCCAACCCCACTCACATGCTGATTGTCCTCGATCTCCTGCAGAGCCTTGATCTCCCGCAGGGCCTGGTTGGGGATGCCATCCTCCAGCCGTCGCAGGGCCACCTTCTTGAGCGCCACGATCTCTCCAGTCTGCGGGACAGAGCGCAGACACTGCCACCCATCCCGCGCTGGGGAAGGGCGTGCGCCGACGGGGCAGGCGCCATCTGGGGGGACGCAGAGGCCCGAGGCCCCCGTGGAAGTGGGAAGCGCCCCCACCCCGTTCTGAAGGGAAGTCAGGTGAGCCTGGGACCCAGCTGTTACAGAGCTGCGCGAACAGCTCCGAGTGCTCCCTGGGGCACTCGCGAACGACTGCGGTGGCATCGCGGGTGGACGGGCAGCTGACCGCAACCTGACGGCCCACACTGAAGGGGGCCTAAGTGGTGGGCGCACACCACTAAGCGGGGCGGGGAGGCGGGCGCAGCGGTGCAGACGTGGGCACGGGAAACACGGGGGGTTGTCTCTCGGCCAGGAACGGCTGGAAGGAGAAGGCAGGCCCCCGCGCCGCCCCGCGGCTCTGCTCACCTCCACGTGCTTGGCCTTGAAGACGATGCCGTGCGCGCCCTCCCCGATGCGGCCCAGGATGCAGTACTGGTCCATGCCCGCGCCCCCGCACGCCCCGCCCTCCCCGCCGGCCCGACGCCGCTGCCTAGCAACGGGCTGTCTCCTAGCTCCGGCCCAGGCGGCCGGCAGCAGCTGGGGACGGCGTCCGGGCCTCGTCTACGCCTTCTCCGGGTCCCCGCGGTCAGGCCGCCGCGTACTACATTCGGAGAAAACCATAGTGCCCGGGACGCTTCGGCACCTGGACCGCGGAACAATGGCGCCCGGTGACCCCTGCCCGCAACTCCCAGACGTCACGTGACCAGCGACGCTAGGGCACGCAGCGGGGGGTGGGGCCGCACAGCCTGGGGGTGGGCTTAGCGTTCAGGTGGGCGGGGTGGGTGGGGCGGGGCTGCGCGTCGCGATAGGCCGGCCTCGCAGGTGAGGAGGCGGGGCTGCGTGACTGAGGCGGGGCCTCCCGGCGACGGGGCGGGGCCTCTTGAAGGGGCGGGACCAGCTCCGTCCCAGCAGGCCAGGATGCCCAGTTGCTCCAGTTTCCGACCCTCTGGAGCCAATAATGTTGGGAGTCTGGTTCAGGGCCAGGTTGTGGAGGGAAAGTCAGTAAGGCCTCCCTTCTGGAAGGTCAGCTGGCAACACGTAGACACATCTTTTAAAAAGTTCAAACTCTGACCAGAAAGTCCATGCCTAAGGCTTCTCATGAAGAAATAATTGGAGGAATTCGCATGACTGATTCTGAAGAAGTGAATACCATCAAAGGACACTGACAGAAAACACAAGTTGCTCTTAAACCCCTGAAAAGATGCTCAATCTCACACACAAGATAAACGCAAAATAACCTACAATTTTCCCCTATCAAGTGACTAATGATCCCAGATCTAAGTCCGTTAGCCAGGCTATGGGAAAACAAGAGCTTTGTAACTTGGCAATGCTGATAAGTTACAGATGCATATCCCTGGACTCAGGGAGTCCACTTCCAGAAATTCCCCAACAGATATACCACACACACGTGGGATGACCTGTGCAAAGTTACTCACTGCAGCACTGTGGGAAGAGCAAAAAATAGTAAACACCACAGATGTCCACAGTAGGAGACTGCCTAAATGATGGCACACCCATCTAGTGGAATATGTGGTCTTAGAAATGAACAAGGATGCTTTTTAATATGCAGCAATAAGAAGACTTCTAAGATACATTGTTTAAAAACACAAGATGCAGAACAGAGCATACAGTGTGCCCTGAGCTGTGTAAAGAAGAGAAAAAAAAAAAGTCTAATGTCTGTTCATCCATTACAAGATAACGGCAAAGATACACAAGATTTCAGAACTGTGGTTACCTGGTGGAGGGACTGGAAGAACTGGGGACAGAGTAGGAGGTAAAGGTTTCTCTGGGCCTTTTTGTATTCATTGTGTTTTGAACCTTATCATTTATTAATTTTTCAAAAAGGTAAATATTTTCTAGCTCAGATGTTCCACCTTTGTTTTAAAAATTGCAGAAGAATGCCTTGATGTCCATACAAGAATGTTCACCCTATATGATGATAGCAGAGGCCAGAAAATAACCCAAATATCCCAACGAAGAATGGATACATAAATTATGGGAGAGCCTTAGCATGGAATATTTTGTAGCTATTACAAATGGTGAGGAAAAGGATGTGGCTTGGGAAAAGGATGGTCTTCAAAAAATAGTCCTGGGTCATTTGAAAGGTCATATGAAGAAAAAAATGTATATTGACCCAAACCTTACACCATACACAAAAACTGATCCCAGATGAACTGCAAAAACTAAATATGGGGGTGCCTGGGTGGCTCAGTGAGTTAAGCCGCTGCCTTCGGCTCAGGTCATGATCTCGGAGTCCTGGGATCGAGTCCCGCATCGGGCTCTCTGCTCAGCAGGGAGCCTGCTTCCTCCTGTCTCTCTGCCTGTCTCTGCCTGCCTCTCTGCCTGCTTGTGATCTCTCTCTGTCAAATAAATAAATAAAATCTTAAAAAAAAAAAACTAAATATGGAAGTAAACAATGAGGTTTTAGAAGAAAACAGAATATCTTAATGACTTTGTGTTAAGTAAGATTTTTCTTAAAGAGGTTATAGAAAGTACTAAAAGGGAAAGTGTAAGTACTAACATGAGAAATTGGACTTTATCAATAGTGAGAACCTCTGTCTTTCTTTTTTTTTTTTTTAAAGATTTTATTTATTTGTCAGAGAGAGAGGAGAGCCAGTGAGCACAGGCAGACAGAATGGCAGGCAGAGGCAGAAGCAGGCCCCCCGCCAAGCAAGGAGCCCGATGCGGGACTCGATCCCACGACGCCGGGATCATGACCTGAGCCGAAGGCAGCTGCCTAACCAACTGAGCCACCCAGGCGTCCCGAACCTCTATCTTTCAAGAGGTACCACTAGAGAGTGAAAAGGAAAGTTACAGAAAGGGAGAAAAAAACAAAATACATATATATGACTAAGGGCTCCTATCTAGAACTTATAAAGAACTCATAAAACAATTGAGAAACAGACAACCTTACCAGAAAAATGGGCAAAACCTAGAATAGGCACTTCACAAAAGGCAATACACAAATAGCCAATAAATGTTTGACAAGTCCTGTGCTAACTTCACTAGCCATCAGGAAATTTCAAATTAAAACCATAATTGTACTGGGTGCCTGGGTGGCTCAGCTGGCTGAACGTCCGACTCTTAATTTCAGCTCAGGTCATGATCTCAGGGTCACGGGATTGAGCCCAGCATCAGACTCCATGCTCAGCAGGGAGTCAGCTTGTCTCTCTCCTTCCCCCAACTCATGCTCTCTTCTCTAAATAAATAAATAAATAAATAAATCTTTAAAAAGCTCATAATTTTGCTGTAACCACCCAAAATCATTTTAATGAAAAAGAGAGACAATACGAAATGCTGGCAAAGATGTAGCGCAGCCGGAACACTCACACACTGCTGATGTGAGTGCAAGTTCATAAAACCACTTTGAACACTGTTTGATACTATCTTGTCATGCTCACATGGCGATTTTACATATTTACAGATAAATAGATAGACAGACACACACACATATATATAATCTAGTAATTCCATCCCTGGGAATTAAACATGGCAGAAGTGAATATATGTATGTTCCTGATGGACACACAGGTTCATAGCAGCACTCATTAATATACTAAACCCAGAAACAACCCAAATGTCTACAGTAGAATGGACAAGTAAACTGAAATACTCACCCAATGGAGAACTACACAGTAATGAGCATGATCAAAGCATCGCCGCTGGCAACAACACGGATGAACCAGAAACAATGTTAAGTGAAGAAGCTAGACACAAAAGAATGTAAAATGGTGCACCCGCTGTGGAAAACAGCATGGTGGTTCCTCAGAAAGTTAAAAATAGAACTGCCATATGATCCAGCAAATCTAGTTTTGGGTATATAACCAAAATAAGTGAAAGTAGTATCTTCAAGAGATATTTGTACACCTATTTTTATACCAGCATTATTTACAACAGCCCAGAGGAGGAAGCAACCCAGCTGTCCATCAACAGATGAAGAGGATTTTTAAATGTGGCATATATGTGCAATAGACAAGTATTTATCCTTAAAAAGGGAGGAAATTCTGACACATGTTACAGCATGAATGGATCTTGAGGACATTATGCTAAGTGAATTAAGCCAGTCACAAAAAGACAAATACTGTAGGATTCCACTTATATGAGTTATTTCGAATGGTCAAATTCATAGAAATAGGAAGCAGACTGGTCAGTGCTAGGGGCTGGAAGGGAGTGGGATGAGGGAAATAGGGAGTTATTATTTCGTGGGTATAGCATTTCAATTTTGCCAAATGGAAAGTTCTGGATATTGGTTGCCCAACAATATAAATATACTTAACCCTACTGAACTGTACACTTAAAAATGGTTCAAAACACAAAAGAAATTATTCAGATGGTAAATTGTATATTTGTTTTTTCTCCACAATGAATTTTTTTAAATTAAAAATCTAAAAAGAATGGAGTGGGGCACCTGGGTGGCTCAGTCAGTTATGCATCTACCTTCAGCTCAGGTCACGGTTCCTGGGTTCTGGGATCCAGCCCCACATTGCACTCCCTGCTCAGCAGCAAGTCTGCTCCTGTGTCTCCCTCTGCCTCCCCCCCTCATGCTCTCTCTCTCCCTCTCAACTAAATAAAATGTATTTGAAAAACATTAGGATAAATAATAACAGAAAGCTTTGCAAATTGGGGGAGGGGGAGATAATGCACAGATTTTAGAAGCTGAGTGAACCCCAAACAGAATAAACTCAAAGAGATCCATTCCCAGAATCATCATAATCAAATTTCTGGACACTAAAGGGAAAAGAACATTTGAAAGCATCCACAGAGAAACGATACATTGTCCACCCAGAGTACAATGTCTCCAGTGACCATGATTTCTCACCAGAAGCCACAGAGGCCAGAGAAGTGGCACCACGTTTTTCAGGTGCTAAGAGAAGAATTCCATATCCAGCGAGAAAATCCATCCGAAATGAAAGGGAAATAAAGATGTTCTCAAAAGAAAGAAAACAGAGGTTTTGTTGTTAGCAGACCTCACCTAGAGGAATTGCTAAAGGAAGTCCTTGAGACAGAAGGGAAATGATAACAGAAGAAAGCAGGGAATGTTGGGAGTGAAAAAGAGGAGCCAAACCGGTTAATATTTGGTGAATATAATAGATTCTTCTTCTCCACCTGGGTTTTAAAAATTGTTTGATATTTGAAAGCAAAAATTATATCATTGTTTGAAGTCATTCTCAAAGTAGTCACAGACAATACTGAAAATGAAAAGAAAAAAATGCTTAAAAAAAAAAAGTTCACAGGAGCTAACGAAAGAGATCCCAACAGCCAGCGCTGTAACTGTTCAACTGACAAAATAAATAATGTAGTATTGTATTATCACCCCAAGTAGAAGTAAATGTCCATGGATCCATAGTAATATAAATGATTGAATAAATAAACAGATGGAGGATAATGGAAAGTATCTTATGCAGAAGAAATAATTTATGTAGATACTCTGATCTCAGAGGTGCAGCGTGACTCCTCGATCTTTTGTGCACATCGTACATTGTGTCTTCCTGTCAAAGAGGACAGTATGGAAAGTGACTAAAAGAACTATGCAGGGGAGACACTTGACAGAGATCATCTCAGCCAGGAGATCAAGGTTGACATCACTAGTGATAAGTTGTGATGGTATCTTATCACTGATAGGTGGAGAGAATAGAACTTTACCTCTGTGGTCTCCACTCCTTCCCATAGCAGTCATTTCCCCCTTGCCCTCTTCTTCCAACCCTGGACAACCACTAATCCACTTTCTATCTCTATGAATTCACCTAGTTTGACATTTCATATAATCATATATGTGACATTTTGTGTCTGATTTTCTTCACTTAGCATGTTTTCAAGGTTCATCCATGTTGTAATGTATCAGTATCTCATTCCTTTTTTATGAATAAATCATATCCATCATATGGGCATACCTCATTTTGTTTATTCATTCCTTAGGTGATGGACATTTTGGTTGGTGCCACTTTTTGGCTCTGTTAGCGCTGCTATGAACATTTGTGTACAAGTTTTTGTGTGAAATTATGTTTTTGGTTCTCTTAGGTATATATGTGGGGGTGGAACTGCGTGGCCATATGGTAACAATGTTTAACTCTTTGAGTCACTGCCACACTGTTGTCCAAAGTGGCGCACCTGTTTACATTCCCACCAGAAGTGTATGAGAGTTCCCATTTCCCCACATCCTTGCCAATACGTTGACCATCTTTTTTAATTTCAGTCACCCTGATACTGTGAGCATACATTGGTTTGATTTGCATTTCCCTAATAACTAATACTGTTGAGCATATTTTTATGTGCTTGTAGGCCATTTGTATATCTTCAAGCCCTTTCCCCATTGTCTATTGAGATATTTGTCTTCGTATTGTTGACCTGAAAGAGTTCTTTATGTGTTCTGGGTGCTACATTTTTATCAAATATGTGATTTGCAGATATTTTCTCCTATTCTGGGAGTCTTTTCACTTTCTTGATAGTGTTCTTTGAAGCACAAATTTCATTTCAAATTTCAAGCATAAATGAAGAGAGATAAATGATGCTTTTGCTATAGGCATCATATCTAAAAAACCATTGACTAATCCAAGACCACAAAGACTTGTATTTTCTTCTAAGAGTTTCGTAGGGTTAGCTCTTACATTTAGGTCTTTGACCCATTTCGAGTTCATCTTTTTTTTTTAATATTTTATTTATTTATTTGACAGGCAGAGATCACAAGAAGATCACAAGAGAGGCAGGCAGATAGAGAGGAGGAAGCAAGCTCCCCGCTAAGCAGAGAGCCCGATCCAGGGCTCGATCCCAGGACCCTGGGATCATGACCTGAGCTGAAGGCAGAGGCCTTAACCCAATGAGCCACCCAGATGCCCCTCGAGTTCATCTTTTGATGTGGTTTGAGACAGAGGTCCAACTTCACTATTTTGAATGTGGATATACAGTTGTCTTAGCGTATCTATTGAAAGGACTATTTCTTTCTTTTTGTGTTGTCTTGGAACCCTTGTCAAAAATCAGCTGACTGTAATATATGGGCTTTGCTTCTGGACTACCAATTGTATTCCACTAGTTTGTCTATCCTTATGCCAGTATCACCCAGTCTTGATTACTGTAGCTTTGCAGTAAAATTTGAAACCAGGAAATGTGAATCTTTTAATTTTGTCCCTATTTTTCAGAATTGTTTTGGCCATTCTGGGTCCCTTGCATTTTCATATGAATTTTAGGATCAGCTTGTTAATTTCTACCAAAAAAGTGAACTAGATTTTGTAAGGACTGTAATGTATCTGTACATAATCTGGGGAATTTTCCCACCTTAAAGATATTGTCTTCTACTCCATGAAGATAGGATGCCTTTCTATTTATTTAGATCTTCTTTAATTCCTTCAATGATGTTATGTGTAGTTTTCAGTGCAACATCGCTGAACGCTTTTATTAGCTTTTATCATTTTCATGTGGATTCCTTGGTGTTTTTTGCATACAAAATCATGTCCTCCATAAATGGAGATAGTTTACATCTGTCTTTTAATTTAGATGCCTTCTATTTCTTCTTGTTGTCTAATAGCCCTGGCTAGAACCTCCAGTAAAATGCTAAGTAGAAGTGGAGAAATCAGACATGGTTGTCCTGTTCCTGATATTATGGAGAAAACTTTCAGTCTTCCACCATTAAGCATGATATCACTTGTGGGATTTTTCACAGATGCCTCTACTAGGTTGAAGAAATTCCCTTCTATTCTTATTTTGTTGGATATTTTTATCCTGTAAGGGTTTTGGATTTGTTAAATGTGGTTTTTCTTTTCTGGGTCTATGGAGGTTAGCATGTGGAATTTGTCCTTTATTAATATGGTATATTACACTGCTTGATTTTCTTATTTTGAACCCACTTGGCATTCCTTGGATAAATCTCACTTAGTCATTATGCATAAGCTCTTTTGAGAAAAGCATCCTTTATTTTTCAGAGCAGTCTTATAGTCGCAATGAAATTGAGGAGAAAATACAAAGTTCCCATATACTCCCTTTCCTCACAAACACACAGCTTCCTCCACCAACAACATCCTGCTCCAGAGTGGTACATTTATTAGAATCAATGAACCAACACTAATACGTCATTATTATTCAAAGTCCATGGTCTACATTAAGAACTACTTTTGATATTGTACAGTCTATGGATTTTGACAAATACTTAATAGCATGTACCCACCATTCCACTATTATACAGAATAGTTTCATTGCCCTAGAAATCCTCTGTGCTTATCCTATTCAAATCCTTTCCCCTAATTCCTGACAACCACTAAATTTTTTACTGTCTCCATAGTTTGGGGTATTCCAGGATGCCATGGAGTGGAACTGCACAGTACGTAGCCTTCTTTAGATTGGCTTCTTTCACTTAGCATTACACATTTCAGGTTCCTTTATGTCCTTTCATGGCTTGATAGCTTATTTTTATTTTTTTATTTTGAAAAATTTTTTTTAAGATTTTGTTTATTTATTCGATGAACAGAGATCACAAGTAGGCAGAGAGGCAGGCAGAGAGAGAGGAGGAAGCAGGCTCCCCGCCGAGCAGAGAGCCCAGTGCGGGGGCTCAATGATCTGAGATCCCCAATGCGGGGATCATGACCTGAGCCGAAGGCAGAGGCTTTAACCCAATGAGCCAACCAGGCGCCCCTATTTTGAAATTATTTTAATATACGAAACATTGGAACAACAACAAAAAAGAAATGAAAGAAAAACAGAAGACATACAGGCAAACTTTTACTCCGGGAGCTTCTCAAATCCTCACTTGTTCACCAACGCCCAAGATGCAAAATTTTTCTAAAAAGGTATTCAGGGTCCCTGGGTGGTGCAGCTAGTTCAGCGAATGACTTGGTTTTGGCTTAGGCCCTGATCTCAGGATCTTGAGATCAAGCCCCACTTTGGGCTCTGAGCTCAGTGAGGAATCAGCTTGAGTTTCTCTACCCTTCCTTGCACTTGTTCTCTCTGTTGCTCTCTCTCTAAAATGAATAAATACATCTAAAGGTATTCAGTCACCAATGATGATGTTGTTAACAGCAATATGGATCAATTTCACAAAAAGGCCAATAAATCCCACTATAGCAAATCCTATTGCTGTTGCCATGGCAATCTTCTGGAATTCTTTTCTACCAGGTTTAGTGCATCTTTTAACCGGACAAATTGAGTCCTTCTCAAACTGCCGACTTGGCTCAATGAACCGCATCACCTAATCCATGATGCTAACACCTCAGATGCCCAGGACATGTAGCACAAAAGTGGACTAGCGCATCTCTTTTTAGCACTTAGTAAGATTCCATTGTTTGGATGTACTAAGGTTTATTTATCCAATCACCTACTGAGGGGTATCTTGGTTTCTTCCAAGTTCTGGCAGTTACGGAATAAAGCTGCTATAAACATCCACCTGCAGGTGCTGTGTAGAAATAAGCTTCCCACCCCTTTGGGTAGATACTGAAACAGGAGCTAAGTTGCTGAATTGAACAGTAAGAGGACATTCAGTTTCGCAAGAATCTTCAAAACTTTCTTCCAAAGTGACTCCACCATTTCTGCCTCCTTGAAGGCAATAAATGAGCTTTTTTCCTTGCTCTACATCATCACCTGCATTTGATATTGTCAGTGTTTTTGATTTTCACCATTCTAATAGATGTGTGGTGGTATCTTGTTGTGACTTTAATTTGGGGTTCTTAATGACATATGACACGAAGCATCTTTTCATATGTTTATTTACCATTTGTATATCTTATTTGTCAAATTATTTGTTCTGATCATTTGCCCATTTTAGGTAACAGTCCTTTATCAGATATGTCTTTTGCAAATATTTTCTCCTAATATGGAGAGGCCTGGTTCTCATTTGTCTGGTACTAGCTTCATTATGCTAGTTTTTTTTTTTTTTTTTTTTTTTTGGTAAGTTTTAAAAATCCACATTCATAAAGGATATCGGTTTGCAGTTTTCTTGTGATATCTTTATTTACTTTTGGTATCACGGTAATACTGGCCTCATAGAACGTGCCGGAAAGTGTTCCCCCCTCTTCCATCTTTTGAAAGAATTTGTAAGGATTAATGTTACTTCTTTGAGCATTTGGAAGAATGAACCAGTGAAACTATCTGTTCCTAGGTTTTCTTTGTGGAAGCTTTATGATTATTAATCACTCGCTATGGGTCTGTTCAAAATTTGTTTCTTATAGAGTCAGTTTTAAGAATCCATGTCTTCTCATGAATTTATCCATTTAATTTGGGTGATCTAATTTCTTTTTTTTTTTAAGATTTTATTTATTTATTTGAGAGACAGAGATCACAAGTAGGCAGAGAGACAAGCAGAGAGAGAGAGGAGAAAGCAGGCTCCCCGCGGAGCGGAGAGCCTGATGTGGGCCTCGATCCCAGGACCCTGGGATCATGACCCGAGCTGAAGGCAGAGGCTTTAACCCACTGAGCCACCCAGGCGCCCTGGGTTATCTAATTTCATTGTATACAATACTCCTCCCCTCCCCCACAAGAAATGAAAATAAAAACACAATGATCCAAAATCTTTGGGATGCAGCAAAACCTGTTCTTTTTTTTTTTTTTTTCAAGATTTCATTTATTTATTTGAGAGAGAGACAGTGAGAGAGAGCATGAGCAAGGAGAAGGTCAGAGGGAGAAGCAGACTCCCCATGGAGCTGGGAGCCTGATGCGGGACTCGATCCCCGGACTCCGGGATTATGACCTGAGCCGAAGGCAGTCATCCAACCAACTAAGCCACCCAGGCGTCCCAGCAAAACCTGTTCTAAGAGGGAAGTTTACAGCAATACAAGCTTACCCCAAGAAGCAAGAAAAGTCTCAAATAAACAACCTACCTTACATCTAAAGGAGCTAGAAAAAGAACAACAAAACCCAAAACCAGCAGAAGGAAGGAAATAATAAAGATTAGAGCAAACATAAAGATATATATACAGACATCTCTCTCTCTCTCTCTCTCTCTATATATATATATATATATATATGTAAAACAAGGAGTTAGTTCATTAAAAAAATGAACAAAATTGATAAACCTTTAGCCAACTCATAAAAAAGAGAGTAAGAGAGAACTGAAAGTAAAAAAATGAAGAAGAAGGGGGCGCCTGAGTGGCTCAGTGGGTTAAAGTATCTGCCCTTGGCTCAGGTCATAATCTCAGGGTCCTGGGATCGAGCCCCACATTGGGCTCTCTGCTTGGGGGGAGCCTGCTTCCCCCTCTCTCTCTGCCTGCCTCTCTGCTTACCTGTGGTCTCTGTCAAATAAATGAATAAAATCTTTTAAAAAAATGAAGAAGAAGAAATAACCAACACCACAGTAATACAGACAATTGTACAAGAATATTATGAAAAATTTACATCCAACAAATTGGACAACCTAGAGAAATAGATAAATTCCTACAAAGATATGTAACCTACCAAAACTGAAGCAGGAAGAAATAGAAAGTTTAAACAGACTGATTGCCAGCAGTGAAACTGAATCAGTAATTTAAAAACTTCCAATACACAAAAGTCCAGGACCAGAGGCTTCTCAAGTGAATTCTACCAAATTTTTTTTTTAAAGATTTTATTTATTTATTTGAGAGGAAGAGTGAGAGAGAGAGAGAATGAGAGGAGAGAGATCAGTAGGAGAAGGAGAAGCAGACACCCAGCTGAGCAGGGAGCCAGATGTGGGGCTCAATCCCAGGCCTCCAGGATCATGACCTGAGCTGCAGGCAGTCACTTAACCAACTGAGCCATCCAGGCTCTCTAATTCTACCAAATATTTAAAGAAGAGTTAATCTCCATTCTTCTCAAATTATTCCCAAAAATAGAAGAGGAAGGAAGCCTTCCAAATTCATTCTATGATGCCAGCATTACCCTGACACTGTAAACAAATACAGACAGCACTAAAACCCCAGAACACTGGTCAGTATCTCTGATGAACATAGATGCAAAAATCCTCAACAAAATATTAGCAAACAGGATTCAACAATATATTTAAAAGACCATTCACCAAGATCAAGAGGTGGTTCAATATTTGCAAGTCAATCAGCAGATGAATGAATGAAGAACAGAATAGAATATCATTCATCCATAAAAAAGAATGGAATCTTGCCAATTGCAACAACACAGATGAATATAGAGGGTATAATCACAAATGAAATAAGTCAGAGAAAGACAATTACCATATGATTTCACTCATGTGGAATTTAAGAAGCAAAACAAATTAAGGGTAAAAAGGACAAACAAAAAACCAGACTTCTAACTATAGAGAACAAACTGTCATCAGAGGGGAGGTTTGTGGGGGATGGGTGAACCAAGTGATGGGGATTAAGAGTCCACATACCTTTTTTTTCCTTTAAGATTTTTTTTTAAGATTTTATTTATTTATTTGACAGAGAGAGAGAGAGAGCGATCACAAGTAGGCAGAGAGGCAGGCAGAGGGGAGGGGGAGGCAGGCTCCCCGCTGAGCAGAGAGCCCGATGTGAGGCTTCATCCCAGGACCCTGAGACCATGACCTGAGCCAAAGGCAGAGGCTTAACTCACTGAGCCACCCAGGTGCTCCAAGATTTTACTTTTTTATTTGAGAGAGAAAGAGAACATGAGCGGGGCCGGGGGAGGGGCAGAGGCAGAGGGAGAAACATACTCCCTGATGAGCAGGGAACCCGACATGGGGCCGGATCCCAGGACCCCGAGATCATGACCTGTGCCAAAGGCTGATGGGGTCCCAAGAGTACACTTACCTTAATGAGCACTGAGAAATGTTTAGAATTGTTGGTTCTATATATTGTACACCTTTAACTAATATAAGACTGTATGTTAATTATACTGGAATTTAAAAAATAAATACATAAATAAAGCAGTAGATGAAATTCCTATGTGAAAAATGTTCTCCCTTGTCAAGGTAATTTTCTTCTTCTGCCAATGGTGCAAGTGCCTGTGTGAGAGTACCCCCTTCAGGGCCTCCTAAGCCCATTCTCAGTGAGGTTTCTTTTATTTATATTCATTCACAAAGGCATATTGTGGTGTGACAGCCTCTAGTTTCCTTCAGCTTAATGGAATTTCAACTTTATTTTTTATTTTCCTTCTCAAAATTGCCAGCAAATCAGTAACAACTCTACAAGTGGGTCTTACTGTACAAATGTAGGGGATGGGACTGGAGATAAGTGAGCAAACCGTGGACGCCTGGTTCCCAGACTCCCGCTGAAGAGAACAGAAGGGTCATGCTGGTGGGAAGCAGTGGTATTCCCGAGAGAGGCCTGCCCCAGATGGTGTGCAAGACTCTGGGCCACAGCCATCCAGGGTACCCGGCAGGGTCTGGGGACCCCTACTATAGGGCTAGGAACCCCTTAGAACCTGAACAAAACCCCACAGGGCCAGGAAAACATGGGGTGATGGTTTCCTCTGGGGGCACCTGGGTGGCTCAGTGGGTTAAAGCCTCTGCCTTTGGCTCAGGTCATGATCCCGGGGTCCTGGGATCGAGCCCCACATCGGGCTCTCTGCTCAGTGGGAAGCCTGCTTCCCCCACTCTCTGCCTGCCTCTCTGCCTGCTTATGATCTCTGTCTGTCAAATAAATAAATGAAATCTTCTAAAAAAAAGAAAAACAACTTTTAAAAGGGCTTCAGCAGTGACTACAGGGTCCATATGACCCTGGGAAAACTTAGGACCCTCTGCAAGCTAGAATGGCCTAGTTTTGATGTTGGATGGCCCTCATAAGGAAACTTAGATTTGCCTACCGTCTGACGTGTTTATCACATGGTCACAGGAAACCCAGGGCACCCAGATCAGTTTCCATATATTGACTCCTGGTTAGAAATAGCTAGAACCCTTCCTCCATGGGTATGGGTCTGCAGTAATAGTAAGGGACAGTGCAGGATCCTTGTCGCTCAACCAAACAGAAGTACTCGGAATAAAGCCATACATCGGGGGTACCCAGAGAAAGATCTCCCATCACCGCCATGTTCCTCCGCCCCCCCCAACTGCTCCTGAAGTGGGACCTGGCACCCTGCCACCCTCAGTCTCCCCGCTGCCTCCGGTTCCATCCCCGCCTCCCCATTCCAGCGCCAACTGCAGCCTCTCCGACACCTCTGATTCCACCAATGGCCGCAGTCTCCCCACCACCTCCAATTCCCCAACCATCAGTGGTCTCACTACCAGCCTCTGTACTGCCCCCAACTACTCGTAATGGGGATACCTCCCCAGAACCCAAACCCCGAAACACCACGCACTGTCTCTGAACATGGGAGATCCCAGTTTACAAAATGCCCCTCTATGAGACTTGAGGTCCTGATACGATTGGTGCAGATGGCGCCCCCTCAACCAAGTGGGCCCATCATCCGTTATCAGCCTTTCACCACTACCGGCCTCCTAAACTGGAAACGTCATACTCCCACTTATTCAGGAAACCACCGGCAATGACTGACCTCATGGAAACCATCTTCCAAACCCACCCACCAACGTGGGAAGATCGTCAATGTTGGGGTCCGTTCTCAAATGAACGAGACTGAGACAAACTGAAAGTTATACAAAGCCTTATTCTATGCCAAGCATTAGAAGTCAGACGGACTGGCCAGGGGAACGAGACTGAGACAAAGTGAAAGTTATGCAAAGCCTTATTCTATGCCAAGCATTAGAAGTCAGACTGACCGGCCAGGGCCACCTCCGAAGAGAGCGACCCCCTCCCGATCTCACAGGCTGGGTTTATAGGGCATAACCGCAGACCCAAGGTACGTGGCTTCTATTGTTAAGGCGTTTACTCCCGGAATCGATACCCGGAACCATACCAGGAACTACGGGGGTGTTTATTCCCGGAATGAAGTCCGTGGATGTAAACAACAATATGGCTACCTGGGCAATATGGAGTCGCTCTGGCTAAGCAGACCCTAATAGTTAAACAGGTTTTAACATTAAATGGGCCCTAACAGTCAACAGCTCCTTCGCACCTTGTTCAACACCGAGGAGAGAAGAATCCTTCAGGAGGCGCGTAAGTGGCTCAAGGAGGTGGCTCCAGCAGGTGTTATGAGTACCGAGGGATGGGCTCAGGGGTCTGCACCAGACAATCGGCCCGACTGGGACTTCAACATGGAAGAAGGCTGTAATGCCATCAAGTGCGACCAGGAAGCCATCCTGCGAGGTCTCTGACAAGGTGCAAGAAACCTACTAACGTGTCAAACACAGCTGATGTGACTCAAAAGACAGGGAAGAAACTCCTGGGAATACTGCGAGTGGCTTTGCGAGGCTTTCCGCATATACACGCCATTGGATCCAGAAGCACCCGAGAACCAATGGATGGTAAATGCAGCCTTCATGACACAGTCATTTCCTGATATCTGTCGCAAGCTCCAAACACTTGAGGGTTTGCTGGGATGAACATCACCCAGCTACTAGGAATAGCCAGTGAGGTCTATCGAAACCAAGAGACTGTAGCAAAACACAAGGCTGAAAAGAAGATACAACAAAAGGTCACCCTGTTGACGGCAGCCCTTCAACAAGACTCTCAACTACGAGGACCCCCAGAACGGTTAAGAGGACAGCCTCAACAATGCAGAACCCTCAGAAAGGAGCAATGCACGTACTGCAGGGAAATGGGGCACTGGAAGAATGAATGCCCAAATCGAAGGCCAAAACCATTCAAATCCTCCACCCGACGTGAAGCCCAGGCAGACCGGGATCCAGACTTTATTGGACTAGCCAACACAGACTCGGACTAACGGGGACTGGGTTCATTAACGTTAGGCCCCCGGGAGCCCATGGTTGATGCAAATGTGGGGGGCCAAAAGATCACTTTCATGGTGGACACCAGGGCAGAACACTTGGTAGTAACTACACCAGTGGCACCTCCTATAGGACGAACCATAACCATCATGGGTGCCACAGGGGATCGAGCCCTAAGCCAACCCTTTTGCCAAACCTGAACTTGTTAACTCGGTGGACATATTGTGTCCCATGAATTTCTATATGTTCCAGACTGCCCTTTACTGGGAAGTCTGGGACTTCCTTTACTGGGAAGAGATTTGCTTTCAAAATTAGGAGCACAAATCTCCTTCAAATCTTCTGGACAGGCCACAATGAGTATAAACCCCTGCCAGACCCCAAATCATCTTGTCCCTTAACACACCCTGGGACAAAGAGTGGAGACTGTTCGAACAAGAACACCCTCAGAAAAACCCTGAGGCCTACCGGACTGCAGTCCCCAACGTATGGGCGGAAGATAACCCTCGCGGACTTGCCATCCGGCAAGCTCCACTCATTACAGAACTAAAGGCTGGAACACAGCCACAACGGCAAAGGCAGTATCGGATTTCACGGGAAGCCCAAACAGGCATACAGGCCCACCCACAGCGACTAAAAGAAGCAGGCATTCAAGTCAAATGCCAGTCTCCCTGGAACACTCCACCGCTCCCAGTCAAAAAGCCAGACGGTGACTACCGGCCCTTCCAGGACTTGCTTGCCGTAAACTGGGTTGCTCAGACTCTACACCTGGTACTCCCAAACCCCTATACGCTCTTAAGCCAGATCCTGCCAGACGCTGCCTGGTTTACCGGCCTCCATCTAAAGTTCGCCTTTTTCTGTTTTCGCCTAGCCCCTGTAAGTCAACCTCTCTTTGCCTTTGAATGGACTGATGTCAGCTTGGGACACCAGATGCAACTCACCTGGACCAGACTTCTGCAGGGGTTTAAAAACTCACCAACAACATTTAGTGAATCCCTGGTCTCTGACTTGACTGACTTCCCCAGGGAGCAAACCCACTGCATGGTACTCCAGTATGTTGACGACCTCCTCGTCACCAGCCCAACTAAGGAAACCTGCCACCGAGCAACATTCAACCTCCTATATCACTTATCAAAAAGAGGATATCAAACATCCTGGGAAAAGGCTCAATTATGTAGACAAGAGGTCAAATACTTAGGATTCATGATAACTCAAGGAAGATGGGCCCTCAGCACCAAAGGAAAGGCCGTGATAACTAACCTCCCACAGCCCACCACCAAACGAGCTTTGCATGAGTTCCTGGGGGCTGCAGGATTCGGTAGAATCTGGATACCAGGGTTCTCAGCCATGGCCAGACACCTGTATGATTCCCTAACGGGACCAGATAATCAGCCTCTACAATGGGAAGACAAACAAGAGAAAGCTTTCAAGGAACTCAAGGGCTTACTTGGAAGGGCCCCAGCCCTAGGCCTACCTGATACCAGGAAACCCTTCTGCCTGTATGTTCATGAAAAAAACAAAACTGCCTTAGGACTTCTAACCCAACCAATAGGCCCTTGGGAAAAGCCCATTGTATATCTGTCAAAGAAATCAGACCCTGTCGCCTGCGGATGGCCCCCTTCCCTATGAGCCTTGACAGCCGCCACACTTCTCATCAAGGAGGCTGACAAGTTCACTCTAGGACAACAGCTCACAGTAAAAGTTCCCCACTCAGTGATCACTCTTCTGAACAGTCAGGGTCAGAAATGGATATCAAACACCAGGCTCACTCAATATCAAGGGCTACTTCTAGAAAATCCTTGCATAAACCTACAGACTGTGCAGGCCCTCAACCCAGCCACATACCTCCCAACAGTGGAAGGGGAACCAGAACATAACTGTCTGGAAATCCATAGCTGAAGTCTACGCCACCCAGCCAGACCTCCAGGACTCCCCTCTGACGAACGCTGACCTTACCCTATGCACTGATGGTAGCAGCTTCCTAAGCAATGGCCTAAGAAAAGCGGGTTATGCTGTTACCATGGCTACAGAAGTCCTAGAAGCCAAAGCACTCCCTGCGGGATTGTCAGCTCAGAAAGCTGAACTCTGGGCCCTCATTCCGGCACTCATACTGTCTAAGGACAAAAAGGTCAACCTATAAACCGACTCAAGGTACGCCTTCACCACTCTAGGTATACATGGGGCAATCTACAAAGAAAGAGGACCCCTCACATCCGAGGGAAAAACCATCAAGAACAAAAATGAAATCCTCCAGTTGTCAGAAGCAGTATGGGTGCCCGGAGCTTAGCTGTCATCCACTGTCAGGGACACCAAAAAGAAGATGCCAAGCCAGCTACAGGGAACCGCTTAGCTGACCAGGCAGCCAGGGAAGCTGCCCAAGACGGACAACCTGCCATTACAGCACCTTACCCCCTCCTTACAAAATCCCACTTATAGAGCAGCTGAAGATGACTGGGCCAAAACCGAGGGAGCCATTCACCATCCCCAAGGGGGGTGGATCCTCCCAGATGGGTGCTTACGCATTCCAGCAAACCTCGCCCCTATGCCGTCACTGAACAACATTCAACTTCACACTGGTGAAAAACAGGGCTTGAAAAACCGCTGACAAAACACTTCTACACCGCCAGACTTGCAACCTTAAGCAAGTTGGTCACAGATCGGTGTGCCACTTGTGCTGGACACAACCCAAAAACTGGATCTTCCCCACCTCCCAGAGTACAGCGCACAGGGACAGCTCCCTTCGAAGACCTAGAAGTGGACTTCACAGAGATGACCCCTTACCGAGGTATAAAATATCTGCTAGTTCTGGTCTGTACCTTCTCAGGATGGACAGAGGCATATCCAACCCAGACCGAGAAGGCCAGAGAAGTCACCAGACTTGGGAGGTCAGTGACTGGGAGGTCGTGCCTCGGTACAGGATCCCACTTACCATACACAGTGACAATGGCCGGGCTCTTATCTCTGAAGTTCTACCAGAGTTAACTTCAGCCCTCAATATCTCCTGGACACTCCACACAGCCTACCGGCCTCAGAGCTCAGGGAAAGTAGAGCGTATGAACCATACCCTCAAGGAAACCCTGTCCAAATTACATGCTAAGACTTCCTTAGGGTGGACAGATCTACTTCCCTTAGCAGTGCTCTGCTCCCGCTGTACCCCTCAGAAAAATGGATTCTCCAATTTTAAATACTCTATGGCAGGTCACCCCCACTGTTGTCTTCTTTCCAGGCAACCTTAATGTCTTAGGAGACACATACCTCCAAGACCCAATGTTATCCCTAGGAAAGATCCTCGCACAATTACACGCCTACATATTAGAGAGGGCCCCTATATCCCTAGGGACCCCTGTCCATTCCTTCCTCCCTGGAGAGGAAGTCTGAGTAAAAGATTGGAAACATGAACCCCTTCGCCCAACCTGGACTGTCCCACATACAGTAATTCTCATAACTCCCACTGTCCTTGGGTTACCAACATCACACCATGGATCCACCATTCGCGAGTGAAAAAGGCAAACCCGGACCAAGCTACCTGGACCCCACATCCGTCACCATCAAACCCTCTGAAGATCCCTCTAAAGAAGGGCCCATAAACTCAAAAATACCTCCCTCCTTTCTCAACCCACCTGGAGCCTCACATTACGGCTACTAATTTTCCTCTGCCTCTTCCCACCAGGGACCCCCACTAACCCCACAATATACAACTGGAAATTAACCCAGACTTTGGGAGGCCAGGACAAAGTCCTTCACAACCAGACCACTGCGAGTGTCCCACCTTCCAGATATCCCTATGCCAACTCCTGGCTCCGTTCAAGGAACAAGTGCTTGAAGGGAGGCTATGGAAAGAACAGGGACACCAGATGTACCTTTGCCCAGACCAGGGATTAGAGGAATACAGGGAAACCTTCTGTGACCAATGGGGGTCTGAGACCATGGCCCCATGGGTGACACCAGGCAACTTTCGGGTCTCCCCAGTTTACATGTCCCAGGCTAACCAAACACTCACAATTACCCCACAGAACTTCGGAGGCTCCTACTGGGACCGGCCGCGACGCGGGGGACTGCGTTTGTATGTTTCCGGGAGGGACCCTGGAACGACATTCACTCTCCACCGGGAGAGACTCCCTCCGAGGCCCGGGTTCTCTTCTATAAACCCCACTCCCCCAGGGCCAACCATTTAAAACTGTACTCACCAGCTCTTATTTTATTTTTTTTTTTTTTAATTTTTATTTTTTTACTCACCAGCTCTTAAACACCTCCTACCACCTATGGCTCAACTCGACTCATTCCCCTACTGGTTCCACCTGCTGGGTCTGTCTCCCCTTGAATCGACCAGCTTTCTTCGGTATCCCTGTCCCTCCTAACTGGCCGTTGCCCAATAATACAAGCCCTATGAGCTCTGGTCCCGCACAAAACTCAGTCCCGCTGCTTCCAGCTAACAATCTAACCTGCTTTCCTCCCGCTGGCTGCACCGAGGCCCCCGACCCAGGCTGCCAGAACTTCGCGGCTCCTCTACCTGACTGCACCCGCCCCCGCCGGCATCTTCCTCTCCTGCGAAAACAACCTTCTCTTTAGGTGCCGCAACGAAAGTAACGCCCCTTCTGGTTGCATACTTGTGTTTTTGTCCCCCTCTGCCTCACTATACTCAGACCTCCAGTTCCGGTCCCAGGTCTTTCCTCACCACCGAAGCCGACGGGCAGTAGTCTTACCGTTCCTCCTGGGGGCCAGAATCTTCGCTGGCGTAGCTACTGGCACATCGGGCCTCGGGACTACCCTTAACTTTTACTTCAAGCTTTCACAGGAACTCAACAATGACATGGGACGTATCGCAGATTCATTAACGTCCCTCCGGACACAACTCTCCAGGCTGGCGGCAGTAGCCCTCCAGAGTGATCGAGCCCTAGATCTCCTCACTGCTGAGGAGGGAGGAACCTGTCTCTTCCTACAGGAAGGATGCTGCTACTACGTCAACCAGTCCGGGATGGTCTCTTCCAAGGTTCGTGAGCTCCGGGAACGCATCCAGCATCGTCAAGAAGATCTCACATCTTGGGATTCACATAACCCACAATCGTGGACATCTTGGCTATTACCCCTAGCAGGGCCTTTACTGTTCCTACTTCTCCTAGTTACCCTTGGTCCTTGTCTCCTCAATAGCCTCGTCCGTTTCATCACAAATACCATCTCTCATCACACAACAGCCCATATCCTCACCCTCCGAGAAAACAGTCCCTTAAATCTAGATAATGATGATCTCTAGGGTACCTCTGCCGATCAAGAGCGGGTCATGAGGCGGATAGAGACCCCCAGGCCTCAGCCCCTCCCTGCCAGCTGCTCTCCACTGCTCCTGCCGAGAAGAAAAGACCAAATGACTGTCCTGCTTGGTTAAGAAAAGAAAACAAGTCCCTGGGATGGCTTAGCGCCCTCCTGAAATTGCCCTATACATTATACTCCAGCATAAAGGGGGCCAACTGGCCCTCAGAGACCGCGAAAAACGTCCCATTACCATCCTCCATCCCCCATAACCACAAACACTCACCCCTAACCCCGCTGGATGCTCAGTCTTTGGGGAACGATCCCACTGAGCCCGCCGGCGGAAATAAAGCTGTGTTTTCCAATTTCCGTGTGCCGCTTGAGTTTCCTCGGTCGCTTCAGATTTTCCCGCAAAACACCAAGCACCAGAGGCATTTTTGGGTCTCCCCCGCGTGACCCACCTGCACCTCACGGGGTAGAGCCCTTCCTGCCGAGCTCACCACTCCCAGAACACGGCTTCTGCTTTTGCACACGGCACACCTGCCACGCCCTCCCTCCTGCTCTACCATTGCCTCCACCACTGCCTCCTGCTCTACCCTCTGGCTACCTTACGCTCATGCCTCACACACAGACCTTTTTGTGGACGTGTCAGGCCAGGAGCAAGTCCACCAGACCTTGCCCACCCACAGGCCGTCCGCGGACATGGCCCCTGTTATGGCAACATGGTGACCTTTACCGTCCCAGCCACCCTTGGCTCCCTCGGCTTCTCTCTACCGCAGCCTTCCCGTGTACTTACCAAAAGGACCCATCCTATTGGAACTGGTCACCTCCACTGGTCCAGCAGGAACGTGATGCTAACAGCTTAGCCCCAAATCAATCATTAAAAAAACCACACGGCGATTCTCAGCTGCTCTCATCAACGGTGTGCAGACGCAGCACCAGGCTCCGGGTCTGACCCAGAGCAGGAGCGCCACTCGCCAAGCCCGCAGTGACAGGGGTCCCCAGCACCAGGTTCCTGGGGGTGTAGGGGTGGAGCCTGCTCCTTACAGGACGCCTTTCCCTTCACGCCGAACAACTTGGGACAGTCCAGGTCGACCTCCAGAAGAGGCCTCAAGGTATCAGTCAGGTCACGCAGCACCTAACTGAAATAGCCAACAACCGCCATGCCGGGCACCCGGGGGCAGCAGTGAGAACGACTGCAAACGGCCCCTGACCCTATCTCGTCCCAAGCCTCGTCGCCGTGGCCTTGGTTAACTGTGTGTCTGGTGGCTTCAGAAATATGTCCTTTAACAGATTCGCCCCTCAAGCAATTGCTGCAGCTGATGGCCGGGCGACCCACCTGGACATCCGTGCTCTGGATAAGAGCGCTTCCAGGCAGTGTAAAGAGGCCACACGGAGGGGCGCCGGGGTGGCGCGTCGGTTAAGCACCCAACTGTTGGGTGCGCTCGGGCCCTGATCTCAGGGTCGGCTGGATCTGCGCTCAGCAGGGAGTCCGCTTAAGTTTCTCTCTCCCGTGCCCTCCGCCCCTCCCCTGCACACCCAGGTGTGCTCGCTCGCTCTAGGTCTCTAAGGGAAAAAAAAAAAAAAAAAAGGCAACATTGAGAGTTGGCAGGTGGATTGCTTGAAAGCCTCACCCAGGACTTTGTAAGGATGCTTTAGGGTTTGGCTGCAACACGGCCACACACTCTGCTCTGAAAATTGTCATTCTCTGTCTGCTGAAGCTCCCGCGCAGGCAGTCCTTCCTCACTGACAGGTTCCCGCGCCTCCTTCCTGACTGTGGCTGCTGGGTTGGTGAGACCCTTCTGGCCTTGGGATGCCAGCTTGTGCCGAGGCATCTTCCCCGGAGGCCCGGCCATCCCTGGCGTGGTGCTCCCTCTGGGCAGAGGCGGCGCCCCGTCCCCTCACCACCCGCGGCCGGAGTCTGGTCCGCACTCACACGTCCCTGGAAGGACACGCCCTGGACTCCAAAATGCTGGACAGGAACGTACCTGTTCGCGCAAGGAGGCAGGATGAGCTGACACAGAGGGAGTCCGGACATCTGACGTCCGTCCGCAGGGCCGCTGTGCGGGGAAGTGACACAGGAAGAGGAACCAGCCGCCCCCGGACGGCTGAGCACACTTCGGTTTTTGCAAGTAAGATGTTACGTGTAGAAACGCGAGGAAACTGCGGCAAACAATGTGAGCAGTTACCCCTGGGCTTGCCATTGGAGGCGCAGGCATTAGGGGCTGTGGGTGCAGGGAAGGACATGTTTTACTCTGATTTTATACCGTTTTTAGAACTGTGTGGGATTATCGTTGGCTTTGATTTTGTTGGTTCGGTATTTTTCTAGTGGAACCACGGACACGAACTTAAGATGTGGAGGAAAGGATTGGGCCCCTGTGTGCTGTGTGTGTCCTTAGCCAGGCCCTGGTTTTCAAGGAGTGTCCCCACCTGGTGGAGCCTACCGATCCGTGGAGACCATGACCAGTGCCCACCCCCTCCCCGACCCCGGCCCCTGTGTCCAGGGTGGTGCCGGGCACAGTCCTGTACCCAGAGTCTCAGATTCAGGTTCCGATGTTGGCTCCTGCCACCGGTGGGAGTCATCCTTTTGGGGAAGTAATTTCCCATCCCCGCCCCCCCATCACGCCCCTAGCCTTCGCCCCCAGCCCCAGGGTAAGTTATGGTAATTTTCTGGCTCCCATTATAACCTCTTAGGTAAAGAAACTTGGAGAAAAGTCACAACAAAGTTGGGACTAGTGCAACCCTTCTGCCTGGAGCCATGAAACACTTGGGTGGTGGTTCAAATAGGTCTGCGCCAGTCTATTTGCATTTCAAAGGCTTTTGGAGGCGATCTATTGTAGTCCCTGTGTGTCACTGATGCAGACACCCAGGCTCCAAGGCTCCAAAAGCAAAGTGTCTCACCAAGGCCCTCCCCTGTTCTTAGGCAAGGCCATGGGCTGGGCAAGGACTGGGTGAGAGCCGACCCCCATCCCACTAAGGGAACGGTCCACAATCACCAAAGTGCATCTCCCTCTGGGAACCTGTGCACCTGGGCAGCAATGAACTCCCCAGGAGTTCTGGGTCCTCTGTCTCTCCTGGAGAGGTCAGGAGGGGCCAGAGGCCAAGACTGTCAACCATTTCCAAAGTGACTGGGGAAAAAAAGGAGGACATAAACATTGGTCTATGATTGTAGGAGTCTTGGCGTCCCTCCGGGTGTCGCCATGGAAACGTAGAAAGCCCCTGTCCTGGGGCCTGGCTGGCTCCCCAGCTCTGCTGCCCAGTGGTCAGGTCTGCTGGCAGCTTCAGGGCCCACTCTTCGGGACTCCCATCTGGAGCAAAAGCAAAGAGGTGACACTGATTTTAATAATACATTTTATTTTACCCATATATCAAGAATGTTATCGTTTCGACCATGTAATGAATATAAACATCACTGAGCTACTTTACATGTGTTTTTTGTGTTGAGTGTTCAAAAGGCAGCGTGTGCGGGCACTCATGTCACAGCACAGCTCAGACTTGCCATGTGCGGGCGCCCAATAGCACGCATGGGTCACGTGCTGTGTAGGACAGAAGCGCCCTCATGGCCTGTGTCAGGGGAGGAAACAGACAGGAGGTCGTGTCCAAGACCACTGGAATCCAGGGCTATGTCTGCTGAGGGGCCTGGGCCTGACCTCTGCTCTGGAAGAAACAGAGATGAGAGTGGAGGTGAGGTCCACCTAACACACAAGCCCGGTTGGCCAGGGCTCCGTCCCAGCAGAGGTCCACGGGAGTCCCGGAACTCTGGGCTCATTCCTCTGCCTGACGGCCCCCTCAGTCTCTGTTTGGATCCATTCTTTCCTAGAACGTTTGAGGTTTTTGCCCCCTCTGGAAAAACCTCCCCCACTTCCCACGTCCACCCCTCTCAGAGTTTCCCCTGCTCCCT
The DNA here is from genome assembly GCF_902655055.1 of Lutra lutra. Taxonomy (NCBI): domain Eukaryota; kingdom Metazoa; phylum Chordata; class Mammalia; order Carnivora; family Mustelidae; genus Lutra; species Lutra lutra. The sequence continues at coordinate 3,321,576 of NC_062290.1, read as the reverse complement.
TGCACACCTGCCTGGGTCGTGTATCCCAGTCCTCCTGTGCCTCTGTTCTCTCTGCTAGTCCCTGCAAGGGCAGTGTGGGTCTCCTCAAACCTCAGAGCTCTTCAGTGGGACTGTGGAAGGCAAGAAAAGAAGGAAGAGCTTTCAAGGGTGGAAGGGTTGATCATGGCCATTGGGGGTCATGTGGGGTGCTATGGGTCCTTGTGTGGTCCTTATAGGGTTGTTGTGGGGTTGTGAGGTCAGGGGGGATCATTGCGGGGTGGTGGTTATTTTGGGGTGGCATGGGGCAGCGTGAAGCTGGGGTGAGGGGACTGAGCTAGCCTGTAGCTGGTATATCTGTCCCCTAGGGGGGGGGGGGGGACTTTAGTACACATCTGGTGACTCCTTCACTCCCAGGCAGGCTCTCTGATACTGAACATACCCAAGCAGAGACCCTGTGTATGTCTTTCAAGGATATACAGCTTTGGAGACCATTTCTAACCAGAACTGGTGCCTTTTAGGAGTGGAAGGATTCTGGATTTGTGGCCTGCTTCCCCTTTACAGCAGGGGAGCAGACTGGCAGACAGGCCGCAGAGCGGGAACCCGTTTCCTGGAACTGTCTCGGGCGATTATCAGGACAGTTCTGTAGCCTTTCGTGTGGTTCTCGGCAGCTCCCAAGGACGGTCCCACTCTGCTTCTCAGCCCCTCCATCTTCTCAAGGCTGCTCCTTTGGATATTTAAATCATTCTGTTCAGCATAGGCTTTTGTGAAAGCAATTTCTTTCTTTTTCTTTGTTTTTCCGAGAGGACCTCGTGAGGATGTCCCAAAACATTTCACTTGCAGATCAATCCAGCCAGAAACAAAACAAAGCAAAACTCTATGGAGTTTGAAAGGAGCACCTGATGCTCATTAAAATGTGGTTGTAACTAAGGACCCGCCCCGCTAATCGGGAAGTGAGATAAGCCAGCAGCAGAGGGAGATAAGGCAGCGGACGTGCGGGTTTGCACTGGGGCCTCTGCTCCTCGCTGCCTCTCCTGGAGCCTGCAGCTTGGGGCCCTTCTCAGCCCGCTGTCCTATTCATGGAGGTTTACACGCTCCTGAAAACACTGGGACTTGATCTGTCCACCCAGATTCCAGGAAAGGGGGCTCAGATATTCGGCATAAACCTTGACTCCCCACAATCTGTGTGCCAGGTGGGCATAGTGGAGCTGCTTAATGGAAAGCTCATGCTGCGGTCACAGTTTGCCCATTAGAGTTCAGAGGGTGCGCAGGAGCAAGCAGCCGTGGAGGGCTGCACAGGGACTGAGGAAGGGGTGAGACGCCCAGCCCCCGTCGCCTACAGCACAGCACACACGGGCAGGAGGCGTGCACTGGGGTGCAGGGGAGGTGCTCCTGTCCACTCTTTTCACTGAATTCACTGGTGACTGAGCCCCGCAGAACGGCATTCTTGGGTGACGCGCGTGGTCGGCGGAGTCTACACCTGGCGGCCTGTCTTGGGCCACGAGGTAGGTGCGCTCACCGGGTGGGAAGCCCTGCAGGGCCCAGGGCGGCCGAAGAGAGCTTGCGCTGAAAGGAAGCAAGAGAAGAGTGGCTTTGCCACTCTAGGAAGCACCCTTTCCCGGGAAGATGGTGTTAAGGGAGGTGGGCCTTGCAAAGTGCTAAAAAGGGGCTTAACTGGGTGGGTCCCTCCGCCTTTCTATAAGACTCCCGGTGGGGAAGAGGGAGGCAGTTCCCACCGAGGTCCCTTCTGGCTGCCGTCGGTGGCGGCTTGGTCATGTCGTCAGACCGTGAGTCCTTGCAAGGGTGGGGGGGCTCTGGAGGGTTGGGTGCAGAGGTGAGGAGCAGGGGCCAGGCAGATCTCCGCCGTGTAGTTTGAGGGTTTGTGTTCACTGTGACATCTGGTATGGAGACCCAGGAAGGGGGGAGACAAACACACCAAAGCAGCCCCTGGAAGGCCTCCTGAGGAGCTCAGGTGGTAGGAGGAGGAAGGTGGGACAGTGCTCACTCGGTTCAGAAGAGCGGGTGACTCGCCTTGGCGGGATGGTGGTGCTGTGGGACTTGTCCGGGCCTGTATTTTGCTGGTGCATTTTGTTTTGGCCTCAATCTCCTGTCAGTGGTGAGCCCAGCTCTGACAGACTCAGGGCGGCAGGGGAGGAGAGGTTAAAATTGAGGGCGTGGGGCTCCCCCCCGGTCACAGAGGAAAATGCTACTGTACAGAAATTCCTTGACGCCCAGATTCCTCACTTTAAATACTTTTCGGTTTTTGCCATCTCCTCTTGTTTGTGTGTCGTGGGTACAAGTAGAGGTAGGGACCCGGGTGTGCTTATCTGGTACCTGATGGGAACGCGAGCTGTCCCCACAGTTCATGGAGCAGCTGCGGGGAACTGTTCGGGACGGCTGGCTGTGGCAGGATGAGCCTGCGGAGCCCCAGGTGTGGGAGCTGAAGGGGCTCACGGGCAGCTTCTGCCGAGGGCCCCGGGTCAGGGGCAGCATCTCTGGAGAGACTGAGAGAAATTTAGAGGGACCTGAGTCCCATGCCTGGAAGCACCTGCCTTGTCCTTGGGAGGATGCAGGCTGCTCGCCGACCTGGACACGTGTGGGGTCGGACTAACGCCACCTCTTCCCCTGTGTATCTGTCCCAGAGCCCCAAGGAGGTCGGAGACGCCGAAGGACCAAGTTCAGCAAAAGCCAGTACAAAGTGCTCATCGAGGCCTTTGAGAGGGACTCGTACCCTGATATTATCGCCAGAGAAGAACTGGCCAGACGAACCCAGATTCCAGAGCCCAGAATCCAGGTGACTGTAGACCCGTGCTCCCTGATGGGCAGGCAAGGTGGGGCAAGGGCCGCTTTTAACTCGGACTTAACCACCCGCTTTGCATTAATCCTCTCAATACCGTTAATTATCTCCGTTCGTGGGGCTGGGCAAATACAAGATTATGGTTTGGGGACAGGTGACAGCTCTGGCCGGGCTGTATTTGCCAAATATTTACCATGTTCTTGATTTGGACAGAATTTCAAATACTCACTGATTCTTTTAAAAATAACTGTAACAAGCTCATTACATGTTAACTGAAACTGCTCACCAGGACGAGCACACGTATTCTCACAGCCGGAAATCGCCTCTGTGAGAGGATGAGAGAAGGTGAGAAGAGCAGGGGTGGGGTTGCGCCTCTGGGAAATGGAGAGTGAATGTGGTAGAGGCAGACTACATCTGGATTTTAACTTCACAGGGATCCCAAAAGGGCATCAGGGATCCTGGGGGTCTGGGATCATTGAATCCTCTGGGTCTCAGCGTTCGGGGCACTGGGTCCCACCTCCAGGAAGCCTGCGGTGATGAGCGCGGGCGCGGCCTGGATTTGAGAGTGGAGCCCCGACATGGAAGGTTGTTTGGAAAGCCCCCGCCTCGGGTAATTCTGCTGTGTAGCCAGCACTGAAATGTCTGTCCTGGACTGACGATTTTCAGTCAGACTATCAGGGTCTGTGGGAGTGGCCCCCGGTGTGCAGAAGCTTTTAAACCCCTGCCCACCGCCATCACCCCGGGGGGGGGTTCTCTTGTCCGCAGAGTCTGGGTTCAAGCTGGTCCTGGGACATCGTAAATCTCCCTGGGTGGTTCTCAGGCACAGCTGAGTCAGAGTCCCCCCACCGGGCTCCCGGGGGCCCCGTTGAGAGGTGCTTGATCACAGTGGAGGCACAAGTCAAGAGGCTGCTGCCTGGGAATGAACATCCTTGAGGGTTTGCTGAAGAAAATCAGCCCAGAGGGGAGAAGGTTACCAGAAACACCCTGGTGGGCTCATCTGAGATAAACCCAGGTGGTGAGGGCCCTGGAGCTTAACTGTTTTTAGAAACATAACCAAAACCAAATTTTTCTAAATGAATTCCCGTATCTGTCCTAGAAGGCCCCCTGCTGTTGCAAACCCTACAAAGAGAACCAGGACACAGAAAAGCTTAGTGAAAGGCCTGTGCCTGTGATGCTTGATTCAGAGGCCTCTCAGTGGTTTGACGTAGTGGCCTTTTATCAGCCGCCTGGAACCTCACTCGGAGGGGGAGGCAACGCTGCCTTCAGGACTCGATCCCATTCCCAAGGGCTTGCCAGGCACCGTCTCCTTGAAGCCCAAACAGCCCTATGTGCCAGGTGTGACCTGATGACCTTTCACAGATGGGAGAATTGGCCACAGACATTTCAGTACTTGCAGTGGGATGGGTGGGTTCTGGGTTTGCGCTCAGAGCCTGGAAGAAACCCTGGCGTTGCTTGGGCCTGCCCTGGCTGCCGGTGTGAGTCCTTGGGGGCAGAGATGGGGGCTGCGGTGTGAGGAAGGCTCGCTGGGTTCACACAGGCAGCACCAGCACCTGGGCCTAGCTTGGGGCCAGGGTGTGTGCGGGGAGGGTGCAGGCTTGGAGTTCTGGGAATGGCCCACCTTTATCTCGGAGTTTCTAGATCTTTGTTTCCTCCTGCTCAGAGAAAATGCTGGGAGTTGCTTGCCTGTCCATGTCCCATTGTTCTGTGGGATCTTCAGGCCTTGCTTGGTGGCGGGGCCTATAAAGAGGTCACTGTTCTATTCTGGAGGGGTGAAGGGAGGTCTGGTTGAGCTCCACTTGGGAGCCCCACGGGGGCATGTGGGTGATTCTGCTCCTTGCTCCGAAATGGGGAAAGAAAAGGAGGGGGCACCTGTGTTTGGGCAAAGGCGGAGGAGTCCCGACCAACCCTGGGCTGCACCAAGGACCTACCGCTCAGGTGGCCCATAAAGGAACTGACATTGAACCTGGGTGGAAAGGGCTTTACTCAGGTGTCTGTCTCACTCCCTGTGTGGTGGAAAGGAGACCACCCAGATAAGGCCGCTGGAGGACGCGGCAGGGTGCAGCCCTGTCACTGGGTTCAGGGAAGCCTGGAAGGCAGGGGGGGACCGCGGGTCTGGGTGTGCTCTGAGGGAGGCTGTGGGCACCGGGACGCCAGGGCAGTTGGCCCAAGGTGGCATCTCGTGTACCAGTCCGGGGAGCAGATGTGGCATCTGGTCCTGAGTTTGAGAGCAGGTGACGGGGGTCCCGACTGTTGGAGTCCCAGAGGCTGTGGGTCAGGGGTCTGTGGCCATAGATGCTCTGGCCCCATCTGTCTACAGGTTCAGCCCTCACTGTTTCCCAGTACATTTAAAAAACATCTATTTTGAATACTTGTTTAATGAACAATGTGAAAAAGAGGGCAAAGGTCCTCAGAGCTTTAAAAAATTCTGTCTGAAAAAAAAAAAAATTCTGTCTGAAGGTACTAGTTACCATCGCTTTGTGGGGAGAACATTTAGAACCTGCTCTCTCGGCGACGTTCAAGTATATGAGACAGAATTAGTAGCCACAGTCACCGAGCTCTACCTGAGATGGTGTGAATCTTGAGCCTGGAAGTGTGTGCCCTCTGCCCAGCACCCCGCATGCCCCTACCCAGGGGACACCTACCTGGCAGGTGACCCAGTAACAGAGGGTCAGTTGCACTTGGCAGGGAGAGAAGGTGCGGGCAGGGAGAGAAGGTGCGGGAGCCCCAGAGCACGAATGTGGCTCGCTGGACTGGGCAGGGCCCTGGGGCCTCTGTCCAGCCCGTCACTGGAGGTTCTGGTCTTGGCCCAAGATGAGGAAGCACCAGACACAGAAGTTGAGCGGTTTGAGAAGGAAAGTATAGTAAAGCCAGCACCGGCGGGCTCAGGAGAGCTGCCCGCGAGGCCTGGGTCCCCATCTCTCGTGGACAATGGTTAACTAGGGAGCAGGGTCTCTATTACTTGGGAAGGGGATTTTGTGGGGAGCAGGTTTTCGTGCCTTTTTCTCCGTCACTGGAATGGGGTCTCTGGCCTTTATCGGGTGCCGGTCTGGTTTGATCTGGCTTCCTGTGGCCGCCAGGATAGGTCCCTAACTTTCCCCTGTTAGAGGGCCACAGCTCCCCCTCTGCTGGGCTCCGGTGGCTGCCCACACAGGGGAGCGCGGGGTTTCACCCTGGCAGCTTCCCTGCAGTGCTGTGCACACCCACAAACAGGTGGGGACCAGGTGAGCGCTTCAGGGAGATGCCTGGAAGGCGGGCTGGGCTGTGCTAGGAATGGTCTGGATCAACCGAGCCAAGGAGTTGGCTTTTACTCCAAACTCGAAGTTTCACTTGATAATTACCCTCAGCTACTTGGTGATGATTTCTCAGACTGGGCTTCATTTTAAAGTGCCTCTTCTTTCTCTCCCCTTCTCGCACCATCCTTGTCCTCCAGGTCTGGTTTCAGAACCGGAGAGCCCGAATCCCGAAGAGCAGCCAGAGGAGGCCAGATGTGGAGGCGGACGCCCAGCTTCCAGGGCCCGTTCAGCGCGGCAGCTGTGCCCCAGACTGCCCGTGTCAGCAAAACCTTGTGGGGGCCCCGAGCGATGCTGGACACTTCTCTGGGGAGTCTGGGGCCGCTGCTGCTCAAGCTCTTCCCTCGGGGCATGCTGATGTCCTGAACGAGAATGTGGCCTTGCCTGACCTGGAGACTCCAGTCAGTGCGATGGGCGAGCCTTCCAGAAATTTCCATTACTCTCCCTTGACCTTCAGCCCTGAAGCTGTGTGTTCACTTCGGGCTCCCCTACAGACCCTCTTCCAGCAGGAAGCTGGCTTCGGCGGAGCTCAGCAGGGGGACCCAGGACAGCTCCTGTCCTACAGGGACTGCACCCTGCAGGGGTGGGAGCAGCCTCCTCCCTCGGAACAGCAGCCGTGGTGGGGCTGGCAGCCTTCTCCCACGCTGGAGCCCGAGATGGCGCCCCAGCAGCCACTGCCCCAGCATTTGGGGGCCTGGGAGCAGCCACCGCCATCCCCTCCACCCTGGGAGCAGTGGCCGCAGCCCTCACCCATGGAGGAGCTTGCTGGCGTCTGGAGCGGTTTTCCTACCTCCCTCAGAGACAGGATGCTGGCGAGGGGCCCTGGGGCACCCCAGCCCTCACCCCCACAACTGTGGGGCAGCCCCTGAAGATGCTCCCTGAGCAAGATGTTGAAATGACTTAACTCTCTGGTGGGTAGGAGAGTAAATCAGCAACGATTCCTCTGTACACTTAAGGCAGAATTAGAAAAGTGCACCAGTTTGTGTCCTTGCCCCCGGAGAGGTGCCCCAGCCTAGCGCTCAGGCAGCTGGGGTCTGTCATAAGGTGCAGAGAACCCCCAGGGGATTTTTATGTGGGAGAAAAAAGGGATTTTTAAACCCTGTCTGTCCTGCCTCCTATTAATTGGTAAACGTGGAGCACTTACAATGCCCTGTAAATGCTAGAAGGGCCTTGGGGTCGCGTGGGTCTGACAATAAAGGATGAGGACTCACTCTGGCTGTGTCTGTGCACCTGGAACAGATCGCCCCTCTTCTTCGTGTGCTCCGTGCTGCTGCCTCTGCATGGCCGTCACGGGGCTCCTCTCCCGTTCTCCCCGCCTCTCCCCATGGCCAGCAGTGTGTGGCTTCTGTAAGTTGTGGTGTGAAAGGGACGGGTGTGAGTAGAGGGGAAGCCGGGAGGATGGGGTGACATTTACCCCGTCTCCAGTCCACAGCATAGCTCAGGCCCTCCCAACATTCACCTGTACGAAGAAGCAGAGGGGGGGAGCCAGAGTGTGTGCTCAGCAGTGGCCATGGTCCCTCATGGTTGGAGAAATGAAGACCCCTCTTGGTCACAAGGAACCAAACTGAGGTTACAGAGAAGTAAACAATGAGCTTCACTCACTTTCCAGGCAAGGGCCAGGTGCTGGTTGGAGGTGGGCGCAGGAGACCCGGCGCCCCGCAGCCCTTGGGAATGCAGGAGCCGAGCACCGGCTGGTGGTCACACGCGTCACTTGGCAGCTGCCTGGCCACTCTGGGAAAGGAAGGGGAGGGAAGGGCACACGTTGGCAAAACTGCAGGACTTCTGTGAATGACGGTGCGTTGGCTTCTTGGTCCCCAGGTACCCCTGCTTGTCCCCATGTCGGTACTGTCCATCTCGACCGAAGCCCACTCAGGTGTGTGGATTGGCACGTACCCTCCTGGCCTATGGTCCCTGTGACCCCCCAGCTCCCGTTCTCCTGTCCCAGGTGACAGTCCCCACTGAAGGGGTGTGCAGGCCAGGTGCCGGTTGCGAGGCGGTGTTTGTCAGGAACCTGCCCCGTGTTACCTGTTCTGTTTGGATTTCCCAGGCCTGGGGTAGAAGTGGCAGGAGCAGAGCTGTGTGGCAGGGGACGTGGTGGCTGTCCTGTTCAGATGCAATAGGGTGAGGGCTCGGTGGACCGCTGATGGGAGGGTGTTCTGACTCCTGCCTTCATCTCAACACCTTGAACATGTGAGTCCACATTAGACTGGATCAACAAACCGTGGCCTTCGCCATGTGCCAGGTTGTGGTAGGGACCAGAGAGAAGGTACCTGCCATCTGTGTATTACACACCCCGGGGGATGCCGGGCCCAGGACTCACCTGCGCTGAGACGCTCAGTGGGCCTCGTTCTTCCTCTGAAGTGAGCCGCCGGCATCTCCAAGCTTCCTGTTGCTGCCAGAGAATCCAAAGGAGCGGTTTCTTTGTCTCCGCAAGAAATTTGTCTTCACTGGAGGAAGGCCTTTGCGGGACTGGTATGTGGTAGGAAATGGTCTGGGATATACAACAGGGATCCAGGCTCATGGAGGCCCCAGGTATTCTCCGATGACAACTCCTGGGTCAGCAGCCGGCCTCCCTGTCCCCAGCTGCCCGTCCCCCAGCTGCCCGCAGCTGGCCGGAGGGAGTCTGAGGAGCAGGGGAAGAGCCGCAGTGGGAGCGGGGTTCAGGTCTGCCCCAACTCTCCTAGCTATGGGGTCTGGACGGTATTCTCTTACAACCTAGTTTCCTTAATTACAGGGCGGCACTGGAGTGCTCATTTGGGCTAAGACAGCGGTTCCAAGCATAAACAAACATAAGAGAAAAGAGGGCTCTGCTATTAGGGAGAGAGAGTTACTGCAGACAAAACTCTCCATACGACAAAGTGGGGCAAAATAAGCATTTATAATAGAGAAACTAACAAGTTCAGATAATGATGAACAGCACCTCCCAGGGATGCCTGGGGGCTCAGTCGGTAAAGCCTCTGCACTCGGCTCGGGTCAGGATCTCGGGGTCCTGGGATGGAGTCGCTTGCCGGGCTCCTTGCTCAGCAGGGAGGCTGCTGCTCCCTCTCCCTGCCCCTCTGAGCTCATGTGTGTGCATTCCTTGCTCTTGCTCTCTCTGAAAAATCTTAAAAAAAAAAAAAAAAAAAAGCACACCCCAAGATGAAATTACAATGAAATGGGCAATAAACATATTTTAAAAATCGTTTTAAAATTTAAAAAGCAAGGCAACTTAAAATAGTGCCATGCCATTTTTTACCTATTATATTGGATTAAAAATGAAAATAGACATCACATAGTACAATATTTAAGGATATGCATAAGAGCTTCGTTGATAATAGTAAAAATTGGGAGAAATTTGCCAAGCTTAAGGAACATAGAATGGTTAATTATACGGATCTTCTAGAACATGAACTATTATGCACCCATTTCAAACAATGTTCTAAATGAATATTTAACTGACACATAGTCTTATTTCCAAATCTGGGCAAGAACTATTCAGCTAATTAAATCCTCTACCTTACAGGAAATATTCTGAGCAGATAATTAGCCAGACTCAACCTCTTTCCTTGTCCTTTTTATTAAATCTCTCCAGGTAATTATAAATGCCTTAAAGGCATACCAGCACCATTCACATTTAATTTTTTTATTTTTTTTCAGCATAACAGTATTCATTATTTTTGCACCACACCCAGTGCTCCATGCAATCCGTGCCCTCTACAATACCCACCACCTGGTGCCCCCAACCTCCCACCCCCCACCCCTTCAAAATTCTCAGATCGTTTTTCAGAGTCCATAGTCTCTCATGGTTCACCTCCCCTTCCAATTTCCCTCAACTCCCTTCTCCTCTCCATCTCCCCTTGTCCTCCATGCTATTTGTTATGCTCCACAAATAAGTGAAACCATATGATAATTGACTCTTTCTGCTTGACTTATTTCACTCAGCATAATCTCTTCCAGTCCCGTCCATGTTGCTACAAAACTTGGGGATTCATCCTTTCTTTCTTTCTTTCTTTCTTTTTTTACAGCTTTATAAACATATATTTTTATCCCCAGGGGTACAGGTCTGCGAATCACCAGGTTTACACACTTCACAACACTCACCATAGCACATACCCTCCCCGATATCCATAACCCCACCCCCTCTCCCAACCCCCTCCCCTCATCAACCCTCAGTTTGTTTTGTGAGATTAAGAGTCACTTATGGTTTGTCTCCCTCCCAATCCCATCTTGTTTCATTTACTCTTCTCCTACCCCCTCGACCCCCCATGTTGCATCTCCTCTCCCTCATATCAGGGAGATCATATGATAGTTGTCTTTCTCCGATTGACTTATTTCGCTAAGCATGATACCCTCTAGTTCCATCCACGTCGTCGCAAATGGCAAGATTTCATTTCTTTTGATGGCTGCATAGTATTCCATTGTGTATATATACCACATCTTCTTTATCCATTCGTCTGTAGATGGACATCTAGGTTCTTTCCATAGTTTGGCTATTGTAGACATTGCTGCTATAAACATTCGGGTGCATGTGCCCCTTCGGATCACTATGTTTGTATCTTTAGGGTAAATACCCAGCAGTGCAATTGCAGGGTCATAGGGTAGTTCTATTTTCAACATTTTGAGGAACCTCCATGCTGTTTTCCAGAGTGGTTGCACCAGCTTGCATTCCCACCAACAGTGTAGGAGGGTTCCCCTTTCTCCGCATCCTCGCCAGCATCTGTCATTTCCTGACTTGTTAATTTTAGCCATTCTGACTGGTGTGAGGTGATATCTCATGGTGGTTTTGATTTGTATTTCCCTGATGCCGAGTGATATGGAGCACTTTTTCATGTGTCTGTTGGCCATCTGGATGTCTTCTTTGCAGAAATGTCTGTTCATGTCCTCTGCCCATTTCTTGATTGGATTATTTGTTCTTTGGGTGTTGAGTTTGCTAAGTTCTTTATAGATTTTGGACACTAGCCCTTTATCTGATATGTCATTTGCAAATATCTACTCCCATTCTGTCAGTTGTCTTTTGGTTTTGTTCACTGTTTCCTTTGCTGTGCAAAAGCTTTTGATCTTGATAAAATCCCAAAAGTTCATTTTTGCCCTTGCTTCCCTTGCCTTTGGTGATGTTCCTAGGAAGATGTTGCTGCGGCTGACGTCGAAGAGGTTGCTGCCTGTGTTCTCCTCGAGGATTTTGATGGATTCCTTTCTCACATTGAGATCCTTCATCCATTTTGAGTCTATTTTCGTGTGTGGTGTAAGGAAATGATCCAATTTCATTTTTCTGCATGTGGCTGTCCAATTTTCCCAACACCATTTATTGAAGAGGCTGTCTTTGTTCCATTGGACATTCTTTCCTGCTTTGTCGAAGATGAGTTGACCATAGAGTTGAGGGTCCATTTCTGGGCTCTCTATTCTGTTCCATTGATCTATGTGTCTGTTTTTGTGCCAGTACCATGCTGTCTTGATGATGACAGCTTTGTAATAGAGCTTGAAGTCCGGAATTGTGATGCCACCAACTTTGGCTTTCTTTTTCAATATTCCTTTGGCTATTCGAGGTCTTTTCTGGTTCCATATAAATTTTAGGATTATTTGTTCCATTTCTTTGAAAAAAATGGATGGTACTTTGATAGGAATTGCATTAAATGTGTAGATTGCTTTAGGTAGCATAGACATTTTCACAATATTTATTCTTCCAATCCAGGAGCATGGAACATTTTTCCATTTCTTTATGTCTTCCTCAATTTCTTTCATGAGTACTTTATAGTTTTCTGAGTATAGATTCTTAGTCTCTTTGGTTAGGTTTATTCCTAGGTATCTTATAGTTTTGGGTGCAATTGTAAATGGGATGGACTCCTTAATTTCTCTTTCTTCTGTCTTGTTGTTGGTGTAGAGAAATGCAACTGATTTCTGTGCATTGATTTTATATCCTGACACTTTACTGAATTCCTGTACAAGTTCTAGAAGTTTTGGAGTGGAGTCTTTTGGGTTTTCCACATATAGTATCATATCATCTGCGAAGAGTGATAGTTTGACTTCTTCTTTGCCGATTTGGATGCCTTTAATTTCCTTTTGTTGTCTGATTGCTGAGGCTAGGACTTCTAGTACTATGTTGAATAGCAGTGGTGATAACGGACATCCCTGCCGTGTTCCTGACCTTAGCGGAAAAGCTTTCAGTTTTTCTCCATTGAGAATGATATTTGCGGTGGGTTTTTCATAGATGGCTTTGATAATATTGAGGTATGTGCCCTCTATCCCTACACTTTGAAGAGTTTTGATCAGGAAGGGATGCTGTACTTTGTCAAATGCTTTTTCAGCATCTATGGAGAGTATCATATGGTTCTTGTTCTTTCTTTTATTAATGTGTTGTATCACATTGATTGATTTGCGGATGTTGAACCAGCCTTGCAGCCCTGGAATAAATCCCACTTGGTCGTGGTGAATAATCCTTTTAACGTACTGTTGAATCCTATTGGCTAGTATTTTGGCGAGAATTTTTGCATCTGTGTTCATCAAGGATATTGGTCTGTAGTTCTCTTTTTTGTTGGGATCCTTGTCTGGTTTTGGGATCAAGGTGATGCTGGCCTCATAAAATGAGTTTGGAAGTTTTCCTTCTATTGCTATTTTTTGGAACAGTTTCAGGAGAATAGGAATTAGTTCTTCTTTAAATGTTTGGTAGAATTCCCCCGGGAAGCCGTCTGGCCCTGGGCTTTTGTTTGTTTGGAGATTTTTGATGACTGTTTCAATCTCCTTACTGGTTATGGGTCTGTTCAGGCTTTCTATTTCTTCCTGGTTCAGTTGTGGTAGTTTATATGTCTCTAGGAATGCATCCATTTCTTCCAGATTGTCAAATTTGTTGGCGTAGAGTTGCTCATAGTATGTTCTTATAATTGTCTGTATTTCTTTGGTGTTCGTTGTGATCTCTCCTCTTTCATTCATGATTTTATTTATTTGGGTCCTCTCTCTTTTCTTTTTGATAAGTCTGGCCAGGGGTTTATCAATCTTATTAATTCTTTCAAAGAACCAGCTCCTAGTTTCATTGATTTGTTCTATTGTTTTTTTGGTTTCTATTTCATTGATTTCTGCTCTGATCTTTATGATTTCTCTTCTCCTGCTGGGTTTAGGGTTTCTTTCTTGTTCTTTCTCCAGCTCCTTTAGGTGTAGGGTTAGGTTGTGTACCTGAGACCTTTCTTGTTTCTTGAGAAAGGCTTGTACCGCTATATATTTTCCTCTCAGGACTGCCTTTGTTGTGTCCCACAGATTCTGAACCATTGTGTTTTCATTATCATTTGTTTCCATAAATTTTTTCAATTCTTCTTTGATTTCCTGGTTGACCCATTCATTCTTTAGAAGGATGCTGTTTAGTCTCCATGTATTTGGGTTCTTTCCAAATTTCCTCTTGTTATTGAGTTCTAGCTTTAGAGCATTGTGGTCTGAAAATATGCAGGGAATGATCCCAATCTTTTGATACCGGTTGAGACTTGATTTAGGACCAAGAATGTGATCTATTCTGGAGAACGTTCCATGTGCACTAGAGAAGAATGTGTATTCTGTTGCTTTGGGATGAAATGTTCTGAATATATCTGTGATGTCCATCTGGTCCAGTGTGTCATTTAAGGCCTTGATTTCCTTGTTGATCTTTTGCTTGGATGATCTGTCCATTTCAGTGAGGGGAGTGTTAAAATCCCCTACTATTATTGTATTCTTGTCGATGTGTTTCTTTGATTTTGTTATTAATTGGTTTATATAGTTGGCTGCTCCCACGTTAGGGGCATAGATATTTAAAATTGTTAGATCTTCTTGTTGGACAGTTCCTTTGAGTATGATATAGTGTCCTTCCTCATCTCTTATTATAATCTTTGGCTTAAAATCTAATTGATCTGATATAAGGATTGCCACTCCTGCTTTCTTCTGATGTCCATTAGCATGGTAAATTCTTTTCCACCCCCTCACTTTAAACCTGGAGGTGTCTTCGGGTGTAAGATGAGTTTCTTGTAGGCAACATATAGATGGTTTTTGTTTTTTTATCCATTCTGATACCCTGTGTCTTTTGATTGGGGCATTTAGCCCATTAACATTCAGGGTAAGTATTGAGAGATATGAATTTAGTGCCATTGTATTGCCTGTAAGGTGACTGTTATTGTATATTGTCTCTGTTTCTTTCTGATCTACTACTTTGAGGGTCTCTCTTTGCTTAGAGGACCCCTTTCAATATTTCCTGTAGAGCTGGTTTGGTATTTGCAAATTCTTTCAGTTTTTGTTTGTCCTGGAAGCTTTTAATCTCTCCTTCTATTTTCAATGATAGCCTAGCTGGATATAGTATTCTTGGCTGCATGTTTTTCTCATTTAGTACTCTGAATATATCATGCCAGCTCTTTCTGGCCTGCCAGGTATCTGTGGATAAGTCTGCTGCCAATCTAATATTTTTACCATTGTACGTTACAGACTTCTTTTCCCGGGCTGCTTTCAGGATCTTTTCTTTGTCACTAAGACTTGTCAATTTTACTATTAGGTGACGGGGTGTAGACCTATTCTTATTGATTTTGAGGGGGGTTCTCTGAACCTCCTGGATTTTGATGCTTGTTCCCTTTGCCATATTGGGGAAATTCTCTCCAATAATTCTCTCCAATATACCTTCTGCTCCCCTCTCTGTTTCCTCTTCTTCTGGAATCCCAATTATTCTAATGTTGTTTCGTCTTATGGTGTCACTTATCTCTCGAATTCTCCCCTCGTGGTCCAGTAGCTGTTTGTCCCTCTTTTGCTCAGCTTCTTTATTCTCTGTCATTTGGTCTTCTATATCGCTAATTCTTTCTTCTGCCTCATTTATCCTAGCAGTGAGAGCCTCCATTTTTGATTGCACCTCATTAATAGCTTTTTTGATTTCAACTTGGTTAGATTTTAGTTCTTTTATTTCTCCAGAAAGGGCTTTTATATCTCCCGAGAGGGTTGCTTTAATATCTTCCATGCCTTTTTCAAGCCCGGCTAGAACCTTGAGAATCATCATTCTGAACTCTATATCTGACATATTACCAATGTCTGTATTGATTAGGTCCCTAGCCTTTGGTATTGCCTCTTGTTCTTTTTTTTGTTGTGAATTTTTCCGCCTTGTCATTTTGTCCAGATAAGAGTTTATGAAGGAGCAAGTAAAATACTAAAAGGGTGGCAACAACCCCAGGAAAATATGCTTTAGCCAAATCAGAAGAGATCCTGAATTGTGAGGGGGGAGAAAGGGGATAAAAAGGGGTTCAGAAAGAAAGAAAAAAAAAACTATTAAAAAAAAGAAAGCCGATAAAGAAAAAAATATAAAAAGAGGAAAAAATATATATATATTAAACTATTTAAAAAACGTTAAAAAAAAGAAAATGGTAAAAGTTAAAAAAAATTAGCAGAAGAAGAGAAAAAGAAAAAAAATTGAAAAAGAAAAAAAAATTAAATTAACTGCAAGGCTAAAAAATCATGGGGAGAAAGCCATGAGTTCCGTGCTTTGCTTTCTTCTCCTCTGGAATTCCGCCGCTCTCCTTGGTAGGTGAACTTGGTCCTGGCTGGGTTTCCCGTAGATCTTCTGGGGGAGGGGCCCGTTGTAGTGATTCTCAAGCGTCTTTGCCCCAGGCGGAGTTGCACCGCCCTTACCCGGGGCCGCGTACCAGCACCATTCAGATGAATCGCTTGAAACTTCTGAAATGCTCCTGGTCCGGGTCCTGGTCCGGGTCAGGCTCAGGCTGGGGGTGGTTGGGCAGGAGTGGGGGACCCAGGAGTGGAACCTGTCCATCTGAGCTCTGGGTTCTGGGGCAGAGAGGGGCAGAGATGTTTGCTGAGAAATTCTTTCCTTGGGTTGGGTGGGCTGAACATCAACACCAAGGGATCCTTCCCCATTCAGCCCCCAAACACGTGTCAGTCCGTGGAACACATTTGACTTCTAGGAGGTCTCCCTTATCTCTGCGGCCTCTCAGCAGCTAGCACTCCCTGACAGGCCGCTTCCTGGAAGGTGGGTTCATGAGAAGCAGAAGCAGGGGTGGTGGAGGGCCTGTGCTCATCTCCCCACACGGTCCGGTTCCGAGAGGAGAGACTGGGAGGAGGACAGAAGGTGACCAGTGGCCCCCCACACTCGGTGTGGTGCCTGCGGGTGTTCTAGAGAGTGTAGATGGTGGCTGACAGGGGTCACCCCAGCCCCATCTCTGTCTGAAGCCTGGGCTTGCATCTCGGCTGTGGAGGCCAAGAAAAACAAGGCTGTACCCACCTCGAGTCTAGCCCTGACATAAGTGCCGCCATCTGGACAAAGCCAAAGCCGGCACCGGCACCCCCTCTGCACCCGCTCCCCTCCCCTCGCTAGTATGTGTGAACAAATAGTTAACTTGTAAAAATCACAGTCCTGCAAGACAGGAGTCTCCCTCGGTTTACAAATGTCCCAGTGCTAAATCTCACTAACAAGGACGCTTGATAGGAGGAATGTGACATTCCACCAGGAAACTCCCAACTGTCTTCATGTTAGTGTCTCATTAGAGGGAAAAACGGCCTTGGCTTGATAGTAACCAGGCCTCCAATATCCTGACAGTCTTCTTTACCCCGATAGCCCTTCTGAACACCCCCTTTGTCCTCACCCACCGCCGAGTTCACCTCTACTCTGCCTTTAAAAACTCTTGACTGTAATCTGGTTCAGGGTCTAAGTCCCTACTCCGCTGCGTTGGGTATACTTGGGCCCAAGCTTAAGCTTGTCAAATAAAGCCTCGTGTGATTACATCGGAGTTGGCTCCTGGGTGGTCTCTTAGATGCGAAAACTCGGGCACAACATTGGCCTTATGGGTTTGGCAACTGCCCTGCCTGCCTCGCAGAGGACAGCATGTGGGGAAGGGCTGGGACCCGCACTCTAGGGAGAGGCTGGAAGGTCCCCCATGGCTTTCCATGGGGCTGGGAGCACCAGTGCAGCATTGTCTGCGTGTAGCCATCAGCGAATGGACAGGCACAGGGGGGCAGCACTTATCCCAATGACAGGAGCACTTTCCATCTTCGCGTTGTTTTTCCAAAGGTTGATCCCAGGTTCCTCCGTCTGCTAAGCCCAGAGCACAAGAACGCACTCCGCGTGATGGTTTCCCCCAATCCCACCCACATCTCAGCTGCTGGGGCATTTCCCACCTGCTCGGGCATCCAAGTCTCTCTGTTGGGTAGGACTGCGGACAATCAACTGGAAGGTCCTCCCTTGTCTTTTTACATTTTTGTCCACCTTTTCGCGTTTATTTATCTTCCAAGAAGCGGGGGATTTTTCTTTCTCCTTTCCTCACCCTCGACTCTTCTTTTTGAGTAAAGACAAAGAGTCCTGGAGTTACAGTTGCCATCATCCCTCCTCGCCCATGGAGATCTGCGGGGGCAGGACCTGGGATGGGTGGCCAGAGCGGTGGGGGGATCACCATAATGTCCCTCGGCCCCTGAGGCCCTAGGCATTGCTCTGCCTGTCCGAAGGGCTTGGGGTGCGCAGGGTCGCTGACAGGGCTTGCATGCGGTCTCAGACTCTGACGAGCTAAAAATGGTGCCATCCTTACTGCAGTGGGTCTCGATGGAGGCGAACACCCCGGGCAGGTGTTTGGGCACACCCCACTTGCCCCATTTTAGAAGGACTTTGGCGTTTGCATATCACCGAGGAAAAATATTATTGCTACTGTCGGGTCAACAACCACAAGAACGTCTTCCAAGGACTGCGTTACATCTCCCACCTTCTTCTCAACACTTAGCTCCGGTGCTCTCTGGAAGTCCTCATATTTGACACTGGGATTACAGAAATTAACCTCTGATTTCCTTGACTTTTTTTTTTTTTAAGATTTTATTTGTTTATTTGACAGAGATGACAAGTAGGCAGAGAGGCAGGCAGAGGGAAAGGGTGGGGGGGCAGGCTCCCTGCTGAGCAGAGAGCCCGATTAGGGACTTGATCCCAGGACTCTGAGCTGAGGCAGAGGCTTAACCCACTGAGCCACCCAGGCACCCCTCCTTAACTTTTCTCTGTTCTCCTTTTTTGTGTACCATTATTTTCCTTTGTGAGATTTCCTCAAATTTTTCTTCCAACCATCCTATTGGGTTTTTAATTACTCGCTTCCTTTCTTTTGTTCTAAATGCTCCTTTTTGTGGCATCCATATCCATATTCTTATTTCCTCTAAAGATACATAATATACGTATAATATCCTCAGAGATCATATGTTTGTGGGTATAATGCTAATTTTGAAGTTTTTCTTTTCTTTACAGACTTCTGTTCCTCCAAGCTGAGTCCTTCTTTTTTCTTGTTTCGGTCTTATTTTCCATTTCAGAAGGTAATCCACGGTTGTCTGCTGACGGTTGAAGATAAGCAATGGAAGGGCTTCCCGGAAGTTCTGTAAGTGGGTGTGGCTTGTTGACCTTGCCAGACTCTGCGGGGTGATCTTGTCCTGCTCCGCTGTCGGGTCAGCCCTCAGCCCAGAGCTTCTCTCCACAGAACAGATGTCTGTCCAGCGACTGTGGCCATCACACAGCCCTGTGGGGCGGCGACAGGGGTCGGAGCAAGCTGCTCCTTACACTTAGCGTGGTTCATTGAGATGATGTTCGAATTTCCGCGAGTCAACGACCTTCTGTGCTTTAGTTTCCGTCTGAAATACAAGGACAGTGATGCGCTGCCGTGGGCCATCCTTCACAAAGCATCGGGAACAGTGTCTGCTGCATGGAAAGCGCTCCGTGCGAACTGGCGCGTGACGATCAAAGAATCTGCTGTAGCGACTTTGCCTCCTGCTCTTCCCCAACTCCGGCCAGAGTACAGCGTCTTCCTTTCCTGGTGAACAGTCGTGCCAGAGGCTGGCTGCTTGTTGTACTTACCCTTGGCTCTCCCCTAAATAACCAATTTTAGACTTTTGGGGAGCCCCTCCAGGTATATTTTGTTTCCTTTTTAATCCATTTCTGCTATTATTTATATTATTTTCTGCTTTCTGCTTTTGGAGCCAATACACTCCTTCGTTGGCTGCTGGCGTGCACGGAGCGCTCCCAGTTCCCAGCGCGGAGTTGTAGCGGACAAGGGGGTTCAGCATTCGACCTGTCCAGCTTCCATTACACTCTCTTCCTTAGTCCACCAGTTATGTAGAATCACTGACTGATTGGCTTCTAAGCCTGTAGGCATTGCTTTCGTAATACTATCTTCTTTCATTACTGCTTTATGTTTTAATTGAGTTATGGTCAGAAAATGTAGTCTAGGTGGGTACCAGTTCTGTGAAATTCGTTGAAACCAGCTTTACGGTCTAGGATATGGACAATGTTTGTATGTTTTCCCTTAAACGTTTGCGAAATGATGTGCATTTCCTAACTGAAGGGTGCGGTGTTCTGCCTGCGTCTCCAGAGGGATCAGACCTGCTGATCAGATATTTCCCAGTTGCCGTGACTTAAATGGCAAATCACTGAGAAACATCTTTCTACGACTGTAGATTTTTTAGTTTCTCCTGGGATTTCTATGAGTTTCTGCTTTATATTTTTTGAGATTTTATGTACTATTGGACACATATCTTCTAAAATTGTTATATTCTCCTGGTAGTTGGAACCTTTACCTGCTAGCAGTATTTTCGGCCTCGGAACCAATGCGTGGCCGACGGGCATGGCGGGGCCAGCTCTGGCCGCTGTGCCTGCCCAGCCTCCACTTTTCCTTCTCTGTGTGCTGCAGGCATTTCTCCAGACAACACACAGCTCCACCGTCTTCAGGCCGCCTGGGAACATACTAGATTTATTTCTGCTGTTGCATTTAGTGCTTCCTAGTGACTCTGATGTTCCCTCTCCTTCCCTTTTTCTGCCTTCCTTTGTATGGTCCAACTTTTCCTCAACGTTCCATCCTCCCACCCCATGAATTTGGAAGTGATATACGCAGGAAGTCCTTACTTTTCACAAACCTTAAAAGCTGATTCAGACGACAGAAGGTTTTCTGCAGGCTCTACTTTGCTCCAGTAGGGAAATGATCAGCTCTTCTGCTCTACTTCTCAGACTCTTCACAGGAAGGGAATGTTCGTCTGTTAAAACTTTTGCCTTTAAAGGGACATAAAACCTTCAAAGAAAAACTGCAGTGTGTTCAAACTCAGGTTGGATACTCAGGGCCCCTGATCTCGGGACCAGGACTAGATTTGGATCCAGGGAGACCTCAAGGCATCCTGAACATCCCTAAACCTAAAACTGAACCCCAGTGACGAGGTTTTCTTGGACTAGCTGACTGCCCTTGAAACTGGATCCCAAACTTTCTCCTACAGCTCAACCTCTATTGTTTTACTGAAAATCTTTCCTATCATTTGGAAAGATCAGGATGTGTGCTTTCAACCAGAATCCAAGTTAATGCTGGTCCCCAATCACAGGGCACTCTCGTATTGGGTTATTACTTTCCAATGGGTCACTTCTGGTGGCTCCCTCCCCCTTTTGTTTATCTTCCAATATTAGTCCGATGTTCCCACTCCGCTTTACCTGTCCACTGGCGTCTTCTGCCCCCGTAGAGATCCAGTCGTGGATAATTCTAATCTCAGGCTGATTACACGGGTGATCAGAGTTCTTTGGTAGGTAATCAGCTCACTTTAGGGAACAGGTTGAAACAGTGCCTCCTACTTCTCCACCATCTTGTCCTGGAAAGCTCAGGATAACAGAGCATTTGTGACTTCAAGGAAAAGCCTAATAAGGCCCCTGCCTTTGGACATCTTAACCATCAACTTCCCTTTTCCCTTTTCTTTGTGAGAGGGAAGGAATGCCCTTGGAGCGCTCACCCCACCGGGGACCATCGTCGCCCTGTAGGGCATTACAGCCAACAACCGGACCCTGAATATGGCTCAGGTATAACCCCCTTGCCTCACAGACATTCCTGCCACTGCCCTCTTAGGTAAGGCTGGGTTCCTTCTAACCATTCTTGTATTTTGGCCAAAGGAAAATCGTAAACATTTATACAGATGGCTGATACATCTCCTAGTAGCTCATGACTTCGGAATATTATGGAAACAGCAAAATTTACCTCCGATGAAGGTAAAACAAAAACTGGCTCCAATGTTCAAAATTTATTACATGCCACACTTTTGCAGCTGCTCAGGCCATTACCAAGTTTCCTGGGTATTCCAGATGTGACTCCCTGGAGGCCAAAGGAAACCACCTCACTGACATTTCTGCCCCAAATGCTGCTCTCAAAGAGGCCAATAGCCAGACCTCTGTCAAGTCCAAAGGGAAGTTTTCCCAAATGATAATTTGGAAAAATGGAACAGAGACCCCAAAAATTGGCCCCAGAAAATGAAAAACAGTATTAGAAATCTAACAATTATTGGTTTGATAAAAAGGGAGAATTCTGGTTTGGGCCAAAAAACAATCTGCCCACCAGAAGTTCCAAAATTCCCAGTACTTACCACTGTACATGCTTTAAACCACTGGTCTCCTGACGCCGTGACTGCATTCACAAACCAGTACTGGGGCGGTTGGGGGAGCTAACAGGGCCACAGAAAGTGCCTACTTTGCTTGTCCCACCCGTTCTGAGCCCAGTCCAGAGAAAACTGCTCTGCTCCCAGACTCTGGACCGCCTGCTGGGCCACTCCAGT